>NC_142009.1:202696603-202870103 GCF_049901735.1 Notechis scutatus
TTTTAAAGGTTACTGTACATTTTTTGAAGATTTTTCCACCTCTGAATGATAAAAACTTGTTTCACTGATTTTCAGTTATCACCCCATTAGAATTTGTCTGTGCAATTCAAGGAGGAGGGGACGGGCATGGCCAAACAAAGATAGAAGCACCTCAACAATAAGTAACAAAAAAAGACTGCCACTTTTACTGGGGTAAATAATGGTGGGCTCCTTTTCCTCTGAAGACATTTGTTTATTTGTTTATTTGTTTATTTGTTTATTTGTTTATTTGTTTATTCGTTTATTTGTTATTTATTTATTCATTCATTCATTCATTCATTCATTCATTCATTGGAGAACCAGTTTGGTGTAGTGGCTAAGGAGCTGGCCTAGAAACCAGGTGACTGTGAGTTCTAGTCCAGCTTTAGCCATGAAAACTAGCAGGATGACTTCGGGCCAGTCACTCTCTCTCAACCAAACCCACCTCAGCCCCTTATTGTTGTGGGGAAAATAGGAGAAGGAAAGTGTGTTGGATATGTTCTCCACCTTGAGTTATTTCTAAAATATCATAATAATAAAGGCTGCACAGAAATAAATAAATAAGTAAACACACAAAATACACTATTTTCAATACTTATATTCTGACATGTTTATTTTCTATGCCACCCAGCATAACTTAAGCAAGATGGGCAATATAGAAATGGGATCAATCAATAATTTTATAAACCCTTCAGAAGTAGCAAAAACATGACGGGAAAGGGCTTCTAGTTAACATCCATGAAAAATACAGAATGTCCATTTGTTTCCTTATTGTAATATTTATAGTCTGGGGTTTAGCGTTGAGCATCATCAAGAATAGCCCAGCCCAGGCCTGGTTTTGCTGTGTTTCGGCCATAAAACAATTGTGGTTGCCTTAGTTGCAGTTGCTATGCAGGAGGAGAAGTCCAGTTGACTGTAGGCCTGAGCAAGAGCCCGGCTGAGAGAGGAGAGTGCAGCTGATGCAAGAGAAATAATCATTGGCAAGAGGTAAAGATTGCAGTGGTCAAGAGACGAACAAACTGTGTGATCAATCTCTGGTGGCAGCAAACTCCGCCACCAGAAAACAGAAGTCCAACAACAATCAGGAACTCAATGACTGTTTTACAGCATTGTCTCTGCCCATAATAATAATAAGAGGATATTCTGAAAGAGAAGCTACTGGAAGCTTTGCTAATAAAAACTGTTTCTCCTTAAGAAACTTTCAACGTGCAGAACTTTGAAGTCAGAGCTGAAATTAAAACCCTCTTTATCTCCTTCAGTGAAAGAGGCACAATTCCATGGAGATTTTTTTCCCCTTAGTAAATGACTTATTTTGATGATCTTGTAAGCGATTTCTTCAAGCTGAAGCACACAGTGTGGGAAGAAGGGAATCGGGCTTTTGTAAGATAAAAAGGATTTCTTTTGGTGACCGTGGTTAAAATGCTTACATTTAACTGCAGGATTGCTGGTGATATCTGAGAATTTTAATCATTTTGTGGGAAGCAGTTCCATAAACCTAAGGCATACAGTATGCCAAGAGCTACATTGTTTCATCGCTCACTAAAATAACCTATCTTCATAGTGCCTAAAACTGTATTAATTCATTTTAAAAAAAATTTACAGTGTCAACTTCTGAAGTGTTACAACCTCAAATTTCACACCATTAAACTTATCCATTAAATCATGCATTTTCCTTTAGGTCAATGTGTTTGAATTCTAGTGTGTAGCTATCAAATATGATATAGATGTCATATGCTGTTTGGGAATTATATTTTTAATATTTGAACATACTGGCATGATAAATTGTATTGAATTTCTGTGGGTTAAGGTATCATCTGAAGAATAATTGTTTGCACATTCCTAAGTTAAGGTTTACTTAATTCCTCTGTAAAATTTTTAGCAATAGCAATAGCACTTATATACTGCTTTACAGTGCTTTACAGCCCTCTCTCAGCAGTTTACAGAGTCACTATATTGCCCTCAACAATCTGGGTCCTCATTTTACCCACCTCGGAAGGATGGAAGGCTTGAGCCAGTGAGAATCAAACTGTTGACAGTCTCAGAATTAGCTTCAATACTGCATTCTAACCACTGCACCGCTATCGCTTTTTTACTTGCAATTAGTATCACTAATCCAAAACAAGTTTCTTATTTGTTTTTATATTAATATATCATGATGTACATGACAAAGAAAATTCTCCCATGGCTACATTTTAAAATCACACTTTGCTTCTACACAGTCAGTTCCCACATATAAAGTGTCTATGAACATTTTTACAGTTATTCTTTAAACTGTTTCTGTTGTGCTGGTGGCATCTTGAATCTAAACCAGTTTCAGAAAAATTCTGGCCAGAATGCGATACTTCGTCAACAGCTTACAAAGAATTTGGTCCAGCCCATCCCATTCTCCCATCGCCACACCTCTCTGTTCCAAAAAATGAATTGCTGAGTACTTTCCTTTATGTGGACAGATCTTTCTGGATATATCTCCATCTCTATCTATTTGTATGTCTGTAGATATGTACATCAAGTTAAATGTGTAAACAAAGTTAAAGCATTTATATCCACATATATGAAGTTACAATGAGTAGCTTTCAAATAAACATCCTATTGCATCTCCTCCAATTTTCCTGAATAAAGCTTATCTCAAATGACTGGAAAAAATGATAAAAACAGTATATCCATGGATGTGTTATAATTATCATTTTTTTAAAAAAGGCCCAGTAGAACTATAGATAGCTCAGAGAAAGGAAAATAGTAATTGGGGACAAAAAGCCAACATAATTTCAGACTCAGAACATTCTGCATGTCAGGAAGTGTTATAATCATTACTATATACTACAGGTAGCCCCTGACCTAAGACCACAATTGAACCCCAATTTTCTGTTGCTAAGTAAGGTATTTGTTAAGTGGGTTTTGGTCCATTTTACAGCCTTTCTTGCCACAGTTGCTAGGTGAATCACTGCAGTTGTTAAGTTATTAACACGGTTGGTAACTGAATCTGGCTCCTCCATTGTCTTGGCTTGTCAGAAGGTTGCAAAAGGTGATCACATGTTCCCAGGGGTGGAATGCCGGTTCGGTGATTGCCTGCTTTGCGCATGTGAACAGCAATGCAAAAATCCTTACCTGCTTTGTTACTTCGGGGGAGTAACGCAGATGAGGAGCAGTAATCCACTCTTCCATGCTGATCAGCTGGGACGATAAAGGTCAGCACAGCGCAGGGCGGGCGGGCCCACATTATCGTTGAAGCAAACCGGTTCTCAAACCGGTTCTCTCCCAGCTGATCTTCAGCCGGTCTGAACCAGCAGAATCCCACCCCGGCATGTTCCCCTGGATGCTGCAAGTGTCATAAATATGAGTCAGTTGCCAAGCCTCTGAATTTTGATCATGTGACCGTGGGGGATGCTGTAACGGTCATAACCGTGAAACACAGTCCTAAGTCACTTTTTCTGGTGCTGTTTTAACAGTCGCTAGATGAATTGTTGTAAATCAAGGACTACCTGTACAATAGTAAGAAGGCACTACAGGAACCTCTTGTGAGGAATTTGAAGCGGGGGTGGGTTCCTGTTTCTGCTAAGTAGCCCAAAAAAGTGCAGGTGATGGTCTAGAACAGGGGTGTCCAATTGGTGGCCTGTGGGCCGGATGTGTCACACACAGGCCACGCACATCCCAGCTGCGTGAAGGGAAAAACATTGTGATATGTCATGCGAGGCAATGTGACGCGGTGCGTTTGACACCCGTCTAGGAGAAAGTACAGTAAAATGTGGCAGCTAAATTGAACAGTAGCTCTTGAGGCAACAGGAAGTCACTGCTTTGAAAGCATTTGGGGGTGAAGGGAAGTGAATACAGGGGATACTGTCTGTTTCCCTCTTCTAAAAATGGTGGGTGGCCTTTACGAGCAAAGGGAAAGCTGACAGTGTAGATAAACCCTAAAACTCCTGAGTCACGAAATATCAACTCTGGAATTACTATGT
Organism: Notechis scutatus; assembly: GCF_049901735.1. Lineage (NCBI taxonomy): Eukaryota > Metazoa > Chordata > Lepidosauria > Squamata > Elapidae > Notechis > Notechis scutatus. Next base: position 202,700,575 of record NC_142009.1, read on the forward strand.
AACTTCTACAAACCAAGCTGTTTTTTAGTGCTGAAAACTACCACTTTTTACCCAGAGTGAAATCTATTTTCTGTAATGGCCTAGTCTAGAGGTGAAATGTTTGGACTTAACTTAGCCCTTAATGTAGTCCTACATTTCAAAAGCTATAGTGACAATCATTTTCTGTTATAATGGCCTCATAAGGTCACCTTTTAAAAAGCTGCTATAAAGCTTCATAACAGTTCCATCTGATATTCTACATTAACTTTTTTCCCCCCCAAAATGACAATTTTGTTCAGTTAATTTGGATTCCCTGACAGGGGAAAAAAGAGTGAAAAACTAGCCCATCCTCCTGAAACAGCAGCCGAGAGAACTGTAAAATATATTTTAAAATGAAAGTAAGAGCTGTATTCGCTCAGAATACTTTATATAGGCCAAAAATTTGACCTCTACCAAGGCCGACCAAATACCAGTGGCAATTCCATGAATGTTAACACTTTTGTTGCATGATGTAGATTTGATATTGAGAACCGTAAGGCAATCAATAGCTTCCATTAATGTAAAAACAGGCAAGTATGAATGGCATTTACATTAATGGAAATTATTGATTGCCTTACGATTCTCAATAGCAAATCCACATCGTGCAAAACAGTGTTAGAGCCTTAGAGCCTACAAGCAAAAGATTTCTGGTCAGGCCTGTCTTTTTTTTAAAACCAGGCTTCACTGGGATCTGTTACTAGGATGTTTCAGTTTAGAAGAACTGAGTTATTTGCCTAGGAGCCTGATATTTTACTTAGAACAGAGGTGGGTAACTGTGGCCTTTTTATGACTAGTGGACTTCAACTCCCAGAATTCCTGAGCCAATTCTGGGAGTTGAAGTCCACAAGTCACAAAAGGGCCATCGTTATTCAGCCTTGTTCTAAGTTGAAGAAGCTTCTTGGATGAGAACTGAAACGTCTTCAAAGAAAAATAAGAAAGTCTAGTTGTGTCCTTAAAAAGCACCTTTGAGACTTCCATGACTGAGAGGATGATTGATAATCTCCATGGACATTTAGCTACGCCCTTTGGGATGGACACCCTTTGAATGGAGTAGGAATGGATTTTCAGGAAAAAAATTGCAGACTACAGGAACCATTTATGCTTCAGTTTGAGATGAAGACAACACAGACTCATCCACCCAACAGCCTGCACCTGTCTTCAACGTTGAAGGGACACAAGGCAGAAAGCATCCTGCAGCCAAGAAGACTCCACACGCATTTGCACTACTCAGGTGACCCCAAGGACACAGATAAACCTTCAAGTGGTCTTAACAACTCTCTAAAAGAATGCAAATGACCAACTGTCTGCAAGGAGTATAAATCCTTCCATTCCCCACCATGAAAACAAGAAAGTCCAGTTTCCTCCTGTAAAAGCATATTTGGGAGACTTCAGGAACTAATTAGGGTGACCCCCTAGGTGGCAGTAAATATGTATATATGTGTGTGTGTGTGTGTGTGTAAATACACATCCACACACACATCCACACAACATTGCATATATATATAATGGGGAAGCCACTTAACAACCAGGTTACTAATTGAAAGACTCTGCAAGAAATGGGGCAAAAGTCACTTAACCACTGTCTCACTTAGCAATCTAAATTTTGGGGTTACACAACCACTACACTAATGGTTGTAAGCCGAGGACTACCTGTATATCGGAGGCAATAATTTCTCTTTGTTTCAGAGACCCCTGTGGAATAGCATTCCTCAGAAATCCGCCTGGCCCTACCCTAGCCTTCAGGTAAGCCTTAAATGGTTTAGGGCAGGCTGATTTGTAGCTTGTTTTGTTTGAATGTTATAGTTTGGGTTGCTCTCTGACACAGAGCATTATATTTTGTGCTTTTAGTAGACATTTGCTTCAGTTGTCAAATAGTTGTTCTAAAGTTGCTCTGGCAACTGAGGTGGTAAATAAATAAACCAACAAATGAATACGTATGTAAGGTGGAATTTCAACTTACTTCATGGTTGGTAGATTTGGAGAAAAGCTGGGGACCACAGTTTATTCCAATGACTATTATTGTATCGATAGACATAGATGGATTATACCCTGGGTATGCCCTCTTTAAATCAATGCTCAGTAAAGGATCAGTGGCTGTTGTTTCTATGAATGCCACCCTCTCAACAGGAAAATCAGAGGTTGGGTTTACACAACAGCCACACTGCATTCAAATCCTGCACTCTCCTGAAAACTATGAATTGTATTTGGACTTAATGTCAGGGGTGTTATTCGGCAGGTTCTGACTAGTTCTGGAGAACCAGTAGCGGAAATTTTGAGTAGTTTGGAGAACCAGCAAATGCCACCTCTGACTGGACCCACCCCCATCTATTGTCTGCCTCCTGAGTCCCAGGTGATGAGAGTCCCAGCTCATCAGCTGGGTTTCCTTTTGTTGCCCTGCACAGGAGAATGGAGCTGGAAATCAGGTTAGTGGGGTGGGGAGGAAATGGAGATTTTGCAGTAACCTTCGCCTGCCACGTCCACCAAGCCACACCATGCCCACAGAATGGTAGTAAAAACATTTGAATCCCACCACTGCTTAATGTGATGGCATGGGTCAAATAAAACAATGTCTGTGTTCCCACAACATGTTACACCACAAACTACCCAACTGCATTTTAGCTTCCTCCAGAATAGTCTGGAGAAGCACAGTTTGCTTCTGAATGAAATGGCCTTCCTGCTTTCCTTGAGGTCAGGGAGGAGTGTTTGTAGTGGCAATAACAACTTTTTCCTTGCTCACTGGGAACACCACTTTTTCTCTCTGGTCTGAAAGGGATTTTAAAAACTAAGGGAAACCCTGACCAATACTAGAAAAACTGAACGGCTGCCTGCAGAAAGTGGGTAAGAAACATTTTTCTCCTATTCAAAATAGAGTCATCCAATAGAACAGAATAGTTGGAAGTTCAAGGTAGACTACAGTAAATTGTTATTTGCATATCTCAAAAGTAGGTTTTTTCTTTTCTTTTCCAAAAGGCAACTGGACTGTTTTTTCTTTGAGGAAGAAGACAACAGCAATGAAAAAGCACCTTTCCGACAACTATGATCTGAATGGCTGAGAATCTCCATGGATGCTTTTTTGCATAGTTCACCGTTAAAGTATGGAATTTTCTCTGGCAAGAAGAAATGCTAGCCACCGATTGAAGTGGCTTTAAAATAGGATTAGACAAATTTGTAAGGAAAAATGGTTGTGTATGTGTTACCTCCAGTAACAGAGGCACTGTGTCTGAGTATGAACTGGAGAAATAGAGCATGTGTGCTTCTCAGATTAGCGGGGCCTTTGATCTGATTTAAAATGCTTTGAAAGTGTATTGGAATATGCTTTGAATAAGCCAGAGACATAGAACAAAACATTGCATACTAACCAGCCATTGTTGTTTAAAAAAAACAAAACAAAAAAACAACAACTTGGGTTAAGTTCCTCTTAGACAACTGCTAAGAAACTAATCCTCCTGTCTTTCAAATTTCACCCACGCAGGAATCTCAGTGGAGACCTTAATTTTCCATTCTTCAAATACTTAAGAGTCATGTTCTGTGTTTGTGTTACAAGATTTATCATTGGTGGGATTCTAATGACCTTGTTAAATGCTTTTTTATGTTAAGGGTATTTTATTTTATCCTGCAGAGTTCTCCTACACAGAGTTCATAGTTCCTTCGTTGCTCCTTTTTCTGAAAGGCAATCAATGTCCCTTTTCTTTCACAAACCTCCAAAGTTGCACAAGTGTACTCTTTGTGAAAGTTGTAAGATTGAAAGGTCATCTTGCTATTAAATATAATTATTTGGCTACTGGGTTAGAGAGGGCTTAAATCCCCTGCATCAATTGGCTTTGGCTTCAGAGTTTAGACATTCAACCTTACAACATGTCATGCAAACCAATCCATGTCCCCAAATAATAAAGAAACAAGTTTTCATGTCTAAATGATGTGCTTATGCAATGCATTTGGAAGTCACAAACATCAACATCAAGAAATGTGGTGTTGCACATGGAGAATGCTCTTCTTCTTGTGTGGCTGCTATCAAATACTGCTCATCTTGTGAGACTACCGTAAGCACTATTCCATGGAGAAAAGCAAAGGAAACTGCAGTTGAAACTTAGGGGCTGCCCACATCAGTGATCCATACAGTAGGACACGGGCATCAAACTCAATCGTGTCACTTGATGTATCGTGACATATTGTGACTTTTTTGCCTTTGCAGAGCCAAGGTGGGCGTCAGAGGAGATAATCTTTCAGAACCAGCTCCTTGCCTAACCTATGGTCACAAGCCACAGTCATCCCCATCTTCAAAAAGGGAGACCCAAGCCTAGTTGAAAATTACAGGCCAATCTCCTTATGCTGCGTCACCTGTAAAGTCATGGAATCAATTATTAACCAATCCATCATCCTTCACTTAGAGACAAATAACCTACTCTCCAATAAACAATTTGGTTTCAGAAAAAAACTATCCTGTAATCTGCAACTCTTACACTGCAAAAACATATGGACGACACAACTCGACCAGGGCAAAACAATAGACGCAATCTACATAGACTTCTGTAAAGCCTTTGATTCAGTGGTACATGACAAACTACTCCTAAAAATAAAATCCTATGGTATCTCTGGACAACTGAATAACTGGATAGAAGCATTCCTGTCAAACAGACAACAAATGGTCAAAATCGGGAGCGTCCTATCAAATCCAGTACCTGTCAATAGTGGTGTTCCCCAAGGCAGTGTTCTAGGACCAACTCTCTTCATACTCTACATAAACGACCTCTGTGATCATATTAAGAGCAATTGCGTTCTCTTCGCTGATGATGTAAAGCTGTTCAATACCACAGACAATACTGCTACCCTACAAAAAGATCTTGACTATGTATCCGAATGGTCAAACAAATGGCAACTTCAAATCTCAACAAATAAATGCTCTGTCTTACATATTGGCAAAAAAAATCAGAAAATAAAATACAAGCTGAATAGTCAAGATCTTGTTGATGACCCAAGCTCTGTAAAGGACCTTGGAATACTCACCTCTAATGATCTAAGTGCTAGAGCACACTGCAACTACATAGCCAAAAAGGCATTAAGAGTTGTTAACCTAATCCTACGTAGCTTTTTCTCTGGTAATATCACACTACTAACCAGAGCATACAAAACATTTGCTAGACCAATACTCGAATACAGTTCATCAGTCTGGAACCCACACTACGTATCTGATATTAGCACAATTGAGAAAGTCCAGAAATATTTCACAAGAAGAGTTCTCCACTCCTCTACTAGCTGTAGAATACCTTATGCCACCAGACTTGAAATTCTAGAACTAGAAAACCTTGAATTACGCCGTCTTCGGTCTGACTTAAGCATGGTATACAAAATCATACATTGCAATGTCCTACCTGTCAATGAATACTTCAGCTTCAACCATAACAACACAAGAGCACACAATAGATACAAACTCAAAGTAAACCGCACCAAACTTGATTGCAGGAAATACGACTTCAGCAATAGAGTGGTCAATGTCTGGAATACTCTACCCGACTCTGTAGTTTCTTCCCCAAACCCCAAAAACTTTAACCTTAGACTGTCTACTATTGACCTCACCCCTTTCCTAAGAGGTCTGTAGGGGGCGTGCATAAGCGCACCAACGTGCCTTCCGTCCCTGTCCTATTGTTTCTCTTATTCTTTTATTTTTCTTATATGTACCCATTTCATGTATTCACAACTATGTATACATTTATACTTATTATCTTGTAAACAATTGGCAAATCAAATAAATAAAATAAAATAAATAAATAAATATTCAGCAGGTTCTGACCAGTTCTGGAGAACCGGTAGCGGAAATTTTGAGTAGTTTGGAGAATCAGCAAATACCACCTCTGACGAGTTTTCACAGTATCCTTCCCCTGCCACGCCCACCAAGCCACGCCCACAGAACCAGTAGTAAAAAAAATTGAATCCCACCACTGGTGGGTGTGGCCTGCACATGATGCATCCGGCCTGTGGATCGCTAGTTTGGCAGGCCTGCAACAGGATCATACACTGCCCATTTATGATATCCTGTTACAACAATATCTTGAAGATGCTATACATAACAAGTGTGACTAGCCTCTTAATTCACTAGTGGTGATGAGACACTATCTTCTACTTGGCTTGAAAGGCAGAAAACAATCACATAGTTTTACCAATAAAAACTTGTTATCATATTATGCTCCCAGCATCAACTATCTTAGGTGGCTCTCTCAGTTTTCTATTGATAGAGATGGTCCTTGGGAGTGGAATAAAAACTCCACCATTTTCCTATTTTAATTGATGACCTTACTACAAACTTGGAAGCAAAGTTGCTATCACATTTACATCACTTTACATTGTTGCTGTTCATTTACCCTTCTAGAAGTTGATTACAATATACAGATAGTCCTTGACTTACCACTGGTTGCTTAATGACCTTTCAAAGTTACGACAGACCCTGAAAAAGCAACATGATCTGGATTTGAACTCCCGACATCTACTCCTACATACCATGAGATCGTATTTGGGGCGCTTGGCAGTCAGCCTGCCTTCATGGCCATTTGCAGCATCCTGTGCCCACATGACTGCAATTTAAGGTTTGTTTGTTTTTTTGCCAGAAATTGACATTTACTTCCAGTTTCCAACAAAAAACACTCCGCAGCAAACCATGGGTTCATTTAATGACTGTTTCATTTGCTTAATGACTGCTATGACAGTTGTCTGCAGTCACATGTTGACCTGCCTTACCACCATCTCGGCTTACAACTGAAATTGCAGGCTCAATTATAGTCGCAAGTCAGAGACGCCCCAAACTGCTGTTGAACTGTGGCTTTCCAAAATGGTGGGTCATTAAAAAGCGAAATCTGGCTAGTGATAATCAATTTTGCTTTCTGAGCACCTCTCTGGCACGTTAGGATTTTGTACACATGCTTAAAGGTTGTAACAGATTGGGGGACCCCATGGCTCTAGAAATGGCTGAATTACAAGTTTAAGCAACCTCAATTACCGGGGCTAGTTGTGAGAAGCTTTGAGAGTTCAGGTTTACCTCTGCAGGCCCATAGAATCCCAATCCTACTTTCACTCAAGCCTCTTGTATTCATGGCACATCACCTTTCTATAATTTTGCTTTGCTGTAACACCATGTTCCTTTTTCTCACTCTCTCCACTCACATCTCTCTTGCGAGATAATTTGCCATGCCTGTGACCACATTCCCAAAGCTTAGGGCATCAAAATGGCATTTGGATTTAAGATGCCACAATGCCCCAGGTTATTTTAGCTGCAAGACAGGAACGTGTCTATCCCTTTTTAGCCTTTCTTTCTATCTATCCACAGAGCAATGGATAAAAAAACATGTAGTAAAATTAAAAGCAGCAGAGATTGGAATAATAATAAAAAACGCTGAAAACTGGTAAGTATTGCCCATGTCACATTATCAGAATTACATGCATAGTTGCCATGGCGACTGTGTTTCTGGAACATTGAGCAGCACTACTTTATTTGTATTTTGCAAAGCCAGGATTGCCATCACAAATCCACCAGCTCGTGCAGTCATACGACTCTCCTTTTGTGGTCTTGGATTTCAGCTACTACTCAGTATTTATTAAGAGCTAAAATCTAGGTTAGACTTTATTAGGAACTTAATTTTATATTCTGAGGAAGCCACCTTCTGTGAGAGGACATACAGAAATTTAGACAGAAATAAAACCAAGAGGACATAGGGACAATAAATCATTGGAAACCACAGTGTAAGACGCTGAAAAAATGTAACAGTCTTAAACTTTCTCATATTATAAATGGCAGATTGCTTGCATATTGCAAAAAAAAAAAAAAAAAAAAAAAAGGCTAACCCATATGTTATCATTTTATATGTGGAAGGCCAAACTCAATATAAATATATAGTTCTAGCATACATAACTTTTTTTTAAAAGAAAACTTTAATTTCCAAGGTAAATGAGGCATCGCTGAATCTAAAATGGAATTGTAGTTGACTCTTGCTGTAAGTAGCGTTGCAAAATCAAATTTAGATTGGCAAAATTAGCAGATTAGCATTTGCAAAAGCAAGTGTGGGAAGAAGGCAAACTACAGATCTGAGCAAGTTATCAATAAAAAAAATGGTAAAAATATACTGTAAAAAAAGGAAGCAAATATTCAAGATAATAATTAGTTCAGTTCTGGTAGCCCTGCAAATCTTAATTTGATTTATGCATCTTTTTGTCCCATTGATAGATTTCTAGATCTCAGGGAACTATTAAAAAGTAGATTCAGCAAATCTGAAATAGGTCTAATTGAAATAAGAATTTATCCAGGTTAATGAAGCTATGAAAAGTTTGGTAAAGAAAGCAGCAAAATGTTCTTTTGTCATTAAGATCACATCTTAGAATGATTTTTTTCTCATTTATCTTTTAAATGTGCCCTTTATAGTATTTATTTCTGGGTAGTTATGCCTCCAATAATCAATTTACTATTATGCAAGAGTGAGTATTATTTAATGATTGCATCAGTCTAGTTATTATTGAATGAAGCTATCTGCAGAAAAGGCACATCTAGAATTTGGAATTAATATCCAAACTTTAAAATATCTTTCATACTCTTGAAATGCAGAAATGCCTCTTGAATTTCCAACCCCCACTTTACCTGCATTCAGAGAATCAATGTTGTAGTTTCTATGGTTTCTCTCTTATATGAGTTTAACTACTGGATTTGTAAAGCATGGTTTTATTGTGAAGCCACTCTATTGTAGCTCAGACAAGGAACCACGGTTATGGTAAATAGCATCCTGATGAGCCCGGTACTTATGTGGAAGTGCAGTTTCAGTATGTTTCCATGCATTAGATTTCGTGAAAATCAGCTTCAAATCTGCATCCTTTTCTGTTGCATATTTATACTCCTAGGAGCAGATATTCCTGTATTCACAAAATTCCTCATCCATAGGGATTCCCTGCAGAGTTTTACTATCAAAAAAGCTATTAATTATCTGTCTCTCAAACATTTTAAGTGCAGCTTGGATGGAAGACTGGGTGCCCCATAGTCCTCCCTAGTCTCCAAAATAATCCTCCATTCCAGGGATGTCAAACTCAATTTCATTTGAGGGCCGCATCAGAGTTGTTTGACCTCAGAGGTCTGGGGTGGGTGTGGCTAGCGTGATGTCACTTGTGTTGGGGGGCGCATGTGGTGGCCCGAGTGCTCTGCCAGTGAAAACAGGCTTTCAAGCTCCATTTCGGCTGCAATGGCCTCCTGCAACCCTCTGCCAGTGAAAACGGAACTTGGGAATGCCACCTGCAGCCCTTGTGAACTCTGTTTTCGGCTGTGATGGCCTCCTGCAACCCTCTGCCAGCAAAAACAGAGGTTGGGAGGACCACACAGAACTCCCCCTAGCTCTGTTTTCACTGGCAGAGGCACTGTGGGTCGGTCCTTCGCTGTTTCCAGGGTGTATCAAACATGTTTTTTATATAGCCATTAAAAAAACACTAAGACAATGTATGTACCCTGTTTCTCCAACAATACGGCCTCCCCCAATAGGAAGTCCCAGCATGTTTTATAGGCATGAAATGAAATTAAGCCCCTCCCCACAAATTAAGACCTATATTAAAACATGCAAAATGGGGGAATGGTGGGGGGGCTTGCCATTAGGAAGTACTTTTGTTGCACACCCGGATATGGTGCTGCCTGTGTTGACCCTGATACGAAGTGCCCCACCAAAGCCGAGGTCAACATCCAAGCCGTCGCCACCCACCTGAAGATGCGGGGGAATTAAGTCACCCCCGAAAAGATGGCCGAGCCATTTTTTCAGGGCTCAAAAAAAAAATAAAAAAAAATAAGACCCGGCCTTATTATATGAGAAACATGGTAGCTGACATACGTATTTTAAAAGCTTCAGATTTTTCTTCTTCGATATCTATGAGAAGTTCTTCATTTTAGATATTTTCTTTCTATTGCCTTTCATTCTTATTAATAGGGTTATTAACAATCATAATAATCTATGTGCTTGTTATTTTTTTTTCTTAGTACCAGACCACCCTGCTGAGGTTTCCAAAATTGAAAGAGAAATTCCAAATTGGTGTATTATTTACTTCAAGGTGTTTTTTTTCACAAAGTGAAATTTTCACACAGCAATCATATACACTTTTTGAGAGCAAATGCCATTGAACTTAATGGAGCTTATTAGTAAGTCTTTACTACAGCTAGGATTGCATTATCTGATTACCGTTTACTACCATTGATTTTTCTTGGGTCATAACTTAAAAACTACCATCTTGTAGTTTCTTCCAATAAGTTTTTCCCCCACTCTCGGGATATCTGCTCTTCAGAATGCTTTATGTGGCTATTCAGCTCTCTATTATTATTTTACCAGCTCTTAGCCAGTCCGTCAGGGCATAAATTCTACGTATTTTTCCTCACACCCACACTGGGAGGATCTTGTACATATATGAATGTACCTGATTTTGGATGTTTTTAAATTAAATGTTAAATGCATTTTAATTGGAATGGTTTAATACCATGACCTATAGTCCTCTCTGTGGGCACGCGAGCAGTCACCCCAGCCCACCTCCCATCACATTTTTCCATCACATTTTAATCAATTCCAACTTCTCACAAAAAAAAAGATCTTGAGAAGTTGGAATTGATCGAGTGAACTTTTTCACTCGTGTGCTTCACAATGGGGGACAACCAGGTCCTGTTCTCCTCCTGAAGCCCATTACGACACAGAGCCACAAAGCGACCCTGCATCGGCTCGGACTGGCAAAAGGAAGTCTCTTTTCCCTGTAGAGCTGCCTGTGTTGGGATGTCCCGTCTCCGTGCTGGCCAGCTGAGCTTCGGCATGCTGCTCCTGGGCTCTTCGGTCTACAGACATCACATTCCCACCACCCAGCACTATGGGGTAGGGAGAAAAACAGAGGAAGGAGAGGGGGGAGGGAAAGAGAGAGAGAAAAAGTGACAGAGGGGAGGAAAAGACGGAGAAAGAGAGGGGGGGGGGAAGAGAAATGATATTATAAAAGTTTTTCTTTTTTATTGTTGCTAAACATGTTTCAAAAGCAAAAAGTTGCCCCAAAGGAGTCTTTGAGGGCTGAACACCAAGAGGCACGGATTTCCTCTGCCTTCTGCGTTTCCAGCCTGTGCTGCCTTCTGCATATCCACCCTGCCGAGCCCGCTTGCAAATTCCACCAAGTGTGGCTCCAAACATTTGGCTTGCACATCCTTCCCAGTCAGCGCCAGAGCTGCTCCACTCTAGCTGGCCAGAGGTGGGGCTCCATGCTGCCACCTTCCAGCCAGAACGCCACATTTGTTTGCTTGCTGGTCGCCTCTGAAGAGGAATCTGCACTCAGGCTGCCCAGGCCCCCACTGTGGGGGGAGGGGGAGAGGGGGGCAGCGGGACGGGGGGGGGGGTGTCTCCCCAACAGGATCCAGGTTGGAGCTGCCTTATTTTGCATAGCTATCTAATGCTTGGCTTTGCCTCCACTCCCCCTCCACAGCCCAAGTGGTTGGATTCACATGACACATGAAGCTGGACAGGAGAGAATGGATAGATAGATAGATAGATAGATAGATAGATAGATAGATAGATAGATAGATAGATAGATAGATAGATAGATAGATAGATAGATAGATAGATAGATATAGAAGGATGGATGGATGGATGGAGAGGGATGGATGGATAGAAAGATGGTGGATAGATAGATGCAGTGGTGGTATGCTATCGGTTCAGACTGGTTTGGCCGAACCGGTAGTTAAAAAAAAAAAAGCCTCCCAAGATCAGCTGAGAGGAGGAAAAAAAAATCCTAGACAATCCGCTGAGAGGAGAAAGAAAAGCGCAGGATCGGCCCTCCCACTCGCCCCTGCACTCTTCTCTTCTTTATCCTCTCAGCAGATTGGCGTTGCAGGCCTCAGCTGGTGTGGGGAAAGCTGCGTGCCCATGTTAGGTGCGTGTGCACATGCGTGTGATCACTGAACCTGTAGTAGAACAGGTAGGATCCCACTGCTGGATAAATGGATAAGAGAGAGAGAAAGAAAGAGAGGGAGGGAAGGAAAGAGAGAAACAGAGAGGCAGAGAGATAGAGGGAAAGAAAGAGGGAGGGAGGGAAGGAAAGAGAAAGACAGAGGGGGGAAGAAAGAGGTGGAGGGAAAGAGAGAAACGATATTACAAAAGGTTTTTTTTTTAATTGTTGCTAAACATATTTCAAAAGCAAAATAAAAATAAAAATGAAGGGGCATAAAAATGCATTTATCACAATTAGCTTAACTCTGTGTTGTTTATCATTATTTTAGGTAGTAAAACCTCATTATTCAGGGTAAATTGCCGTGTTGGCACTTTATGATAAATAAGTGGGTTTTGGCTGGTAGTTTGGGCACTTGGTCTCTAAAAGATTTGCCATCACTGGTTTAATAGAATATGGTATAGAAATAAATTAAATGTAGTGCTTATCAACACTTGTGGCTGATTTGTCCATTAATTGTCTAATTCACTTTATTTCCACCCAAAAAAAGCATCCAATTTTCCCCCAACTGATTAAAAATATTGCCAAAGTTGTCCTACTTAAATGGGAGAATTAAGTTCATATTAAATAATTTTCATTGAAGCTAGTGATATTTTCTAAAGGTAATCTTTTCCTAGCTTGAGAGCTGCTCAGTCAGTGTAAAGAGGATAATTTTCTAGAATCTCTAAAATTTTTATTGTTAATAAAAGCACCTAAGTTAGAATCCATCGGCAGAATGCCATATTTTTTTACTTAAACACTAGTATTAATTATTATTACAAGTTTTATTCTGAAGGAATTCCATTAGTTGTTTTCGTTTAAATTGTTGGGTTATATTAATTTTAACACGTAATAAACATTTAGTTAAAAATCACAGAAATCCTTATTAATATATATTAAAAAAGGCTCAACAGATTTGTTTAGCAATTAAAGCTCTAATAACATCCGCTATGTCTAGCAAAACCCTCAGATAAACAACCTAACCTGTAATCTCTTTGTGCTTAAGATTCTATTCAAGGCCACAATTTTGCTCTGAATTTTTACACTCATCAAAACTATTTTTTGTTTACGTTTGCTGCCTTGAAAGTGTGGTTATATAGAAGGCAGTTGTGATGGATGCCACAACATTCAAATCTAGGGATCCCCCAAGTGTCTTAGATTGGATTAGTAGTAGAGCTAAAACTTTGTCAATGGACAGTGTTTTGTTTTCTAGAGAAAATTGGACTCCAGTATATTTACCTTGATGCTTGGGATATTGATAGGTGAGAAGAATCAAAACAGATAGACCAATGAAGCTATTGAGATAACCTAAAGATAACTTACCTGTCATGTACTCCAAAAGATGACTTCAGTTTTTGGGCAGTAGGAAGAATTTATCCCTTGCAATTCTCATTCCCTTTAGTTGAAAAAAATTGGTTTTGTTTTAAGTTTATTTTTATGTAACCCAGACAACAGATGTTCTAGAAACTTTAGTACTACTTTGGCTATGAAACTGATTTAAAAAGAACCTTCAGTCTGATCCAAACTTCTTCAGAACATTGGTGAAGCGTTCTATGACTCCTAAACCGAACGAAGCAATTATACTCATCCTGAAATAAAAGTAATAAAATCAAAACCTCTTGATATCAGAAATGGAAGATATAGTTGATATCTCTCTCTCTCTCTCTCTCAAAGCTTTTCAGAGCCTTGGAACCCATTCTTCATAAGTGGTTCAAATTTGAACAGGAATCTTTGGAAAAATAATGTACGTCATTTTTCTTTAATCAATACTGTATACTGGCCCTTTTACTTTCTTACAATTTAACACTATTTTAAAAAAGCAATACTAGTACTGGATAAGACTCTTGGGGGAGTCACAATAAAAATCACCTAACAAAACATTTTTCTCTAGTTTCACAATGAATTTAATTCAGTCCAGCCGAAAGTCAATCCTTAGTCTTTCACTTGGAGAAAGGGAAAGTGTTTATCTCGGCAAACCATTTCTAGTATTTTTGTTTTAAAATGATGATTTTCGATTTTATCTTCAGAAGTCAAATACAGGTAATCCTTGCCTTACAACACTTCTTTTAGTGACTGTTCAAAGTTACAACGGCACTGAAAAAAAGTGACTATCATTTTTCACACTGACGACAACTGTAGTATCCCCATGGACATGTGATCAAAATTCAGATGCTTGGCAACGGATTCATATTGATGACTGTTGCAGTGTCCAAGGGTCATGGGATCCCCTTTTGACAAGCACAGTCAATGGGATAGATAAATTCACTTAAGCATCTTGTTACTAATTTAACAATTGAAGTGATTCACTTAGGAACTATGGTAAGAAAGGTCACAAAATGGGGCAAAACTCACTTAAGAAATGTCTCACTTCGCAACAGATTTTGGGCTCAATTGTGGTTGTAAGTCAAGGACCACTGTACCAGTAGCCGATGGTATCTCTTGAATCTATACCCCTAGCCATGCAGACTTAGGAAGTTCATTAGAATTACAGGGACTTTGATGATTAAGTGGGATATGGGTTAACAAATTGTTTCAAGATTGTGATGCTCTTCAATGAATAAGACCCTCTTCAATTCAATCTATATTCCATGTTGTAGACTATTAGGATCATCAAGCCGATGGCAAACGAAGCATATACGCCCTTAATTACTTCTTCATATAAGGGTTTCTTTTGTAAAAGAATACAGCAAAAGTTAAACCATAGCTAGCTTTCTGAAATGTAGGTGTTTGTAGAAGTGATGTATATATATATATATATACTGTATTTGATTACAATATTTGGAGAAAAATCGGGATATCCATGAAAAGTCTTTCATGATCATCTGGCCATTGGTCACTTCTGGAGATAATCAATAAAGTACTTGCATCTGCATTGAAAGAAATATGCCTTCTTTGTGAATAGCACCAATTTTTAAAGTATCAGATAAAATATGTAGGATGCAATTAATTGCATAGACTATATTCTGAAATTAAAGTATATTGGCTCATGTCCTCAAGACATTTGCAAACTTCATTTAGGTAAGCTTCACAAAATAAGTGAATTAAAGAATAATACTAAGCTTTCACTAGAAGTAATGTGCAGAGTATAGAAGAAAATGTATATTTTCAAGTTTTAATGGGCCCCTGGGTATGGTATTTAATTAATTGACACACCAATATTAGACTGTGGATACAACATGCAAAATATGGAGGGCCAAAGAATCTCAGATTTAAATATTTAACTCAGCATTAGTTTTTGGTTGTTTAATATTACAAAATACACCCCATTTTTAAATCAGGGATGTGCACCCCCTCCCAGCTCAGTGTTGCGCAAATCTGGCCCCCTTCCGGAAGAGAACATCACAGTGAGATTTTTTGTGTGATTTAATCATAATATTGACAATTTTATCAAATTTTACAAAACTGGTATTTTTTTTTTTTTAAAAAAAAATCTAATTCTTAATAAGACTAGAATGGGGTTCTTTTAAAATAGAAAAGCATTATTATGCTATTGCTCTTCTGGAATATTCATATTAAAAACCCTATGTAGCAAAATACAAACTGTAGCTAATAAAAGGTAATTCAGTCCACCATGATACTTTATACCATTAAATTCTGGGAATTCACAAATAATATTGCATTATTAGCATGTTGTCTGCACAATGGCATTGGTCAATTTAAATATGAAGACTAAAACAAAACTCCAAACTTAAGATTGTGGCCATAATTGCTATGGGACATATATTAATTTCCACCCTTTGGACATGATTTTCAGAACTAGTGCCAGCAACATTTGCCAGCCTAAATAATTGGCTAGAGGAACTAAAACTTCTTCATAAACAGAAATGGTGTTCATAAATCTCCATGATAGAAAGAATAATTTCTTTGATTTTATATAATTTTTATCACAATTGACCAAGAATAAATAAATAAATAGACACATGAGGATAGGTACCACTTTATATCCTCAAAACACCACACAAACATCCACTAATTGAGCTAATGAGAGGCTAGTCATCTTATGGGGCCCAATTTCACTGGTTTTGCTTCTCATTTCTGTCATCGTGCCAAGTTACAGAATCAGTTCTTCTACCTTTGCAAATGAAGGTATTTTTTTTTTCATTCTCTAAATATAGGAGCTTATTATTATAAATTAGAAAGGTGGCAAAACATTTTAAATGTTAAAATCTTCTGTTAGAAAAATATAGATTTGTTAAACAATAACAACAACAACAAAAACATAGGGTTGGGCCTTGAGTTTTTTTTTTTTTTTAAAGAAGTCATTTATGCATTAATGCAAAGAGAAAGAAATGGCTCTATGGGCAAATTCAAGTACGAGCGACCAGCTTTTTAATTGTAAAGTATGTGCAACATTTTTAAAAATGTTACAACACTGCATGACCTGTAATGCTCACAATATTTACATCAACTGCTTACATAAAACCATAAAAACTCTAAAAATGAGGGAAAAATCTGTATGGACTGAAACAAACTATTCCTAGCACCCACATCAATGCCAATATTAACCAATGAAATCGAGTGCACAAAAATACTTTACATAGTCTACTAATGTAAAGTATACATTGGTGAGAAAAAGAGTACAAACCTAATTAGTTAAAAATGTCAAAAGAAGGGTTGGTCAATACAAATTCAGTTTTAGGGACAAAAAAAATCTTTAAAAAAACTACTAAATATAAACACACATCCACCCATACACACACCCATGAGTATTCATGAATAGAAACATCTGTTTAGACACGAGCAGAAAGCCGGCTGGTACGAAAAATGGACAACATTAAGTCTTTAAACATAACAAACACATCAACTTGTAACAAAAATAAAAATAATAGGAGTGCTAACTGATCTACACAAAGTATCATTTCAAATGAGTTTTCATGTAGGATTGTGAGACTACCCTGCCATCAAAGACACAATGAACCTACCCAGCAGGTAGAAGGATTCCTGTCTCCAGGTCACTGTAGCTTTGTGTGGTTAATTGCATTCCCTCAGACTGGGGTGTGGACAAAGGAACAACAGCTGTCCAGATGAGACTAAGGTGATCCAACCCCATGCTAGAGTTATGTGCATTGGGAAGGAGAGCTGACTGGGGGCGTGAGGGGAATTGTTTCCCAAAAGCTGTTGTCCTCTGGGACTCATTTCACATGGAAAGTAGAGTGGGGCCCAGAGAACATGAACTTAGGCAGGCGATAAGTTCTCTTCATGTAAGCACTACATTTTGGTTACAGACTTATTGTCATCAGGCTTGGATACTGCTGATTACCAGTAATCTTTGCTAGGAGAGGTAACTAGGCCGTTTAAATGAATGACGTTCCAGGATGAGATACAACGGTGGCTCCTAGATGAAGAGGTAGCAGGTATTCCTCAGGAGACTCCATCTTGGGCCTAGTCATAGTGAACTGGGATACTTGGAAAAGGGGGGAAGGCCACTGCCATTATATGCAGCACCCATATTAAAAATGACACTGCATTATAATTTCTTTCAAAGGTACACAATGGGTATTTTGAGAAACCTCACAGCTTCAGGTTCATGTATCTGTAGTGTACTATCATATTCTAACATATATGCTTCACATTTCTTTCAAACTTAACATAACATAAATAATCTAGTTAGATTCAACCTGCACATTTCTGCCACATTAATATAAATATATATAAAGATATATTTATATATTTATATATACGAATCTGTTAATGGTATAAATAATTCTTATTAAATAAAATAAATCTGATCTGTTACATAATACTGATAAAATCACTGGCTGGGATCCAAAGAACCGCATTAGGTCCATCCAAAGACTTGGATATGTTTCAACCGGGCTTTAACTAATTGCTACCTTTCTCAAACAAGAACTCCAACGTATCGGAAAGAATTATTTTGAAAGTTGCCAATGGTTCAAGAACGCTGGTAATCTCCAAACTGGGAAAAGGAGATTTTGTTCAAAAGATACTTTGAACAATCTTATAGATGCACTGAACTAGCTGTGGAGTCCTTTGGATCCTGGCCACTGCTGCTAATAGTTTAGCAAGCCACCTTTCACTTTTACTATTAATAAGGAAAATGCTGTTAGTATTGGCAGGCAGGGGAATTCAGGAACTGCTTACGCTCATCCAGTCCACTGAATACAGTAAAAATATCCAAGGACAGCTGGTCACTGAATCCCTTTGTTAATTTAGGAACACGTTTTTGCTAAATTGTAAGCTTACTGCTAACAATTAGCAACAACAATGAATCCTTCAATTGGGCTATTGCTCTCATACTTTAATAGGAATTGTGTTCTTTGCTTAAATAAATTGGAAAAGCTACTTTAGGCTTTGTTAAAAAAAAAAGGAAGTAAAAATGAATGCTGATATGTTTCTGATTTCAAAGCGGGTAGCTAGGAAATTCTGTTAAAGCTGACTCAAATAGTCTATCTAAATATTTTAATTAAAAAAAAATCTAAAATATTATAATTTAAAACTCAATTTAAAAAAAAAACGCAACCAGTAGTTGCAGCTTTTGATATCTTAATTTGACCTATGATCCCACATCCCATTAGGAATCTGCAAGGTTTCACTCTCCTACAGGGACCCAAAATGGAGTACAGTACTTCCAGGCCAGGTTCATTCCAAACAGACACTATAAATGAACACTCAATGGCAAAAAGTGTTATGTCATAATTAGGGGATTACATAATCATGCCTTTTCACTGCTGTTAAATACAAAAACAGCATTTTTTACATTATTATATAAAAGCATTTAGGCTGTATTTTTATTTATCACTTTACATTGGTAGTCTCTTGTACGTGTACTCAATAGAAACCAAAGAATTTTGTACACTATTCTTTTGTACAATAAAAGATAAAGTGTGCATTAGGTATGCTTGTACATGACAATAGTACACTATTTACATTTCAGATATCGTCATGAAATTCTGTTTTATCTATGTACATAATGAAAATTTTGCAGAAACATTTGGACTATAATTTTATAATCACAATTTTAGTATTATAGAAAAAAAGGATTTATAGACACTCTTCAATCTTTAGAAGATCTGGATTAACTTCTCCCTCTTTATCAATAAGAATACTGTACCACTGTTTTGTTTAGCACCTTGTGGTGATTATATCTATATATATATCTATATATATATGAAAATTATGTGCATGTTATGTAAGAGCCAGATCAGTAACAAATTCATTCAATGTTATCTAGAGATCTTCCTCCTTTTGGGTTTTGGAGGCTTCAGCTGTCTGTCTCCCTGTGGAATCTGATGCACCTAGGGAAAACAAAAAGGAATACTTTAAAGATTAACAGTAATTGCATTGCACTCGTGTTGAAAGCGCCAAGTTGCTTCCAGATTGAAAGGATTATCTGTGAGTCACCATTACTATGGGATGCCTAGTTGGGAGCTCCTTTCATGACCCATTAATGTGCCTACCAAAGTGGTACCTATCTATCTTCTTATGAATGCACACTGCTAGGCCAGTAGAAGCTGGAGCAAATGATGAGAGCTCACCCCCTCCCATGGCAGCAACTGGGTCTCAAACGCAGGTTTGCTGCTTTTCAACCCAGCATCCTAACTACACGAGCCACCCTGCTCCTCATTCACAGTAATGAAAGGACAGTGATGAAATATTAGATGGTATTTAAAACATTTTATATACTAGATAACATATATTATGTCTACAGATATTTGACTCAGCTGGATCAGTTTTGTTATAGCCTAGAATAGGGGTCAAACTAGCAGTCCATGAGCTGGATGCGTCACACACTGGCCACGCCCACCCCCAGATCAGCGAAGGGGGAAGAAAATTGCGATATGTCACGTGACGATAATGTGATGCTGCAAGTTTGACACCCCTGGCCTAGAATGAAGATACAAACATATAGAAGAACTTCCTATTTCAGTATGTCAGAGTGAAACCTATACATACGATTCATGGTTTAAATTCTAAGCCTCTTTCCCTTGCCTTGAAAGTCAATGTATATTTGGTCAACTTTGGCTGACCTTGAGGCACCTGAGGTATGTTGGCATAAAATTTCTCCATCAATCTGGAAACTATTGGTTCCTGCCTCACCTGGTTTGTTCCTTACAACACATCTCTGATAGTCAGGAACAGCAAGCATCATGATGCGGCACACTGGAATAGGTTACCAACTATGAATAGAGGTGGAAGAAGTCACTTGTTGAAGCCACCGAAACAAGGATACTGAGACATACAGTAGAGAATAGAATTCTTTATTGCCCAAGTGTGGTTGGACACACAAGGAATTTGTCTTGGAGATGCATCAAGACACTTGGCCAATAAAGAATTGAATTCTCTTCTTCTCTTCTCTTCTCTTCTCTTCTCTTCTCTTCTCTTCTCTTCTCTTCTCTTCTCTTCTCTTCTCTTCTCTACTGTATGCCTCAGTATCCTTGTTTCAGTGAGGCAAGGGAACCAATTTGAGCCAACTTATTACTTCTATTTTAGATCTGAAAATATATTTAAATCTACCTAATGAACTTATTGGGAAAGTATATTTTGGAATATTATAGTCAACTCATTATCTTAAATCATGTGGAAATTTTATTTTCTGTAAACCTTTCCCTTCTTCTGTGCTTCTGCTCCAGGTATTTGCTTCTTCACAAATACTGGGCTTGGGGAATCCTCCCTATTTCTCCTCTCTCTGCTGTCACCTCCCCACCCCACACAAAATTAAATATTAGGTACTTACATTCCCAGACATTTTGTCAAGTTCACTCATGGCCTCATGGATAGCAGCTTCTAAATGGTTATTTAGCTTTCCACTTCTAAGATGAAAACAGAGGAATAGATTTACACTAATGCTGTAGCTTTTCAGTAGAAAGTACTGTTTAAATACACGCGCGCGCGCACACACACACACACATATTGTTCAAGTTAACATTCCATTCATCTTTTCAATAATAGTGATACATTTTACTTCACATATTTTCAGTTTAATGTACACACATGCGACATGCAGGTAGTTTTCAGATTATGGCTATTCATTCAACAACTGTTGACGGCACTGCACAGTTACTACTTACTATACCTGGTCCTTGGAGTTCTGACCATTGCAGTGTCCTAGCAATCATGTGATTGCAATTTGGTGTTTGTAACCTGGTTTGGGATTATGCTGCATTGAGTTGCAATCCTGTGATTGTGATTTCCAATGCTACCTGCTGGTTCCCACAAGTTAAGACAATGTCTGTCTTCTATCTATCTTCTCTAGCTCTCCTATCTATTGATACATACACACCCACATATATATGTTGTGATTCCGGCATCTGCTACAGGTTTTTTGAATGACAGCTCCAGCGAGGAGGACTTATATGAATCAGCAAGTTCTAACGATGAGGAGGAGATGAATGCATTTGATTTGCAAGATCGGCTTGAACCTTCAAACTCCTCCACCCTTCAATTAGGTGGTCAGCCGGGAACGGGTGATAATGAGGAACAAATGATATCTTCAGGTGAAGAAGATGATAATTTGGATGATTGCTGGGTAGATGTCAGGACAAGACGTCTCCTGACAAGGAGGAACCAACGAGGATACAGTAGGAGAGCAGACCAGCAATTAGACTAATTAGTTACTCTATAAAGGGAGAGATATGACTTTGCACTTTGTCCGGAACAAAGTGTCTATTTGCAAGGAGAACTGAAGAGCACAGTTTGGAGGATTTTGATCTGAAATATCTTGTTGGGATTTGGATTTAATTCGTTGGAACTTCTACTTATTGGAATTATTTTGTGAAGGATTTTGATCTGAAGAATCTTGTTGAGTCTTGGATTTAGTTCGTTGGAACTTTTACTTATTGGAGCTATCTGTGAAAATTCCTGTTTGCTGCCTTTCTTTACAAGGACTGCTGCTTTCAGCCTTAACTGTTTATTTTAGAAGGTGGGACATAACATTTTTGTTCCGGACCTAACAGACCATCTTTGCAACGATGGATTCAACTCAAATGCAACAATTGGTGGAGCAGCAACAGATGCAAATAAATCAATTACTCCAGAGCAACGTATCCCTTCAAAATCAGGTAACACAATTATTATCGCTCGTTGCCAATTCTCAAACTGTTTCAGCTGCAGCTGGAGTTCCCCCTGCACCCCCTGTGAGAAAAATTCGATAGCTATGCCAGATAAATTTTCTGGGCAAACGGACATGTTTTCAACATTTTTGGGTCAGTGCCAATTGTATTTTTCTGTGAGGCCGGAGGATTTTCCAACCGATCGAGTTAAAATTGGCTTTATTATTAGTTTGTTAACCGGGCAGGCTGCCAAATGGGCTACTCCCTTATTAGTACAAGATAGTCCATTACTGGACGATTTCCAGGGGTTTATTCAACAGATGAACGTTATGTTTGAGAATCCAATTAAATCTCAAACTGTGGACAGAAAATTGAGGGATATTATTCAAGGTAAACACTCATTGCAAGAATACGTTGCAGAATTTCGCTTGTTGTGTATGGACTCCACCTGGAATGAACCAGCTCACATGGCAGCATTCCAAGAGGGTTTGTCCGACATTATCAAGGATGAACTAATTCATGCAGAGCGTGCTTCAACTTTGGACACATTGATTACTCAATGCTTACGTATTGAAGCTCGCCTACAACATCGTGGTGTAAACGGACCGTTGCAGAGCCACCTGTGTTTCCTCGTTCACGCACCCCGTCTATGAGGGTTTTCCAATCCAGAATTCCAGCAGAGGAGCCGATGGAGATAGGCGCACTCCGCCCTCGTTTAACAGTTCAGGAACGATCGAGAAGATTTCAGGAAGGTTTGTGCCTTTATTGCGGGGGTTCGGGACATTTTGCAAATTCTTGCACTCGGAAGGGGACTCGTGGACCTGTATCAAAACCCATTGCTGGTCCGTCGGGAAACGGGGTAGGCCCGACCTCAGGGAAACCCTAGGTCAGGCACAGTATTCACTTTCATCTCAAATTGCTGAAGTTAATTCTGGCCCTCCTCGACATTTACTTTTGGACACTCGCATATTCTTGCAATCTCGGAAGGAGGGAATCCCTGCCGTGGCACTGGTGGATTCAGGGGCTACGACTAGCTTTATGGATTATGATTTTGTAAAACATTTCAAAGTTCCTTTAGTGCCTGTGAATCCCCCCATGCAGGTGGAAACCGTAGATGGGCGCGAACTCAAGTCGGGACCTATTCGCTTTCCACCCAACCACTGCGTATGCGTATTGGGGATCACGAGGAGGCGATAAGTTTTTATATCACTTGAACCTCCATCTTCCTTTGGTGCTCGGAGTATCCTGGCTGCGTCTACACGATCCGTTGGTGGCTTGGGCGCAGAACGCTGTTTCTTTTCCAAGCTTGCAATGTGTGGACCACCTGAGACATGTCTGCGCAGGCCAACATATTGTCGCTTCTGCTGCCTCGATTCCTTCAGAGCTGTCGGATTTCCCGATGTTTTCAGTGAACAGGAGGCAGATCAATTACCACCACATCGTGTTTATGACTGTCCCGTGGATTTGATACCGGACGCTCCATTACCAAAGGGGAGGTTGTATTCTTTGTCTGAGCCTGAACTAGTTGCACTTCGAGAATTTTTGAATAAAAATCTAGCTCGGGGATTTATTCGACCTTCGTCATCCCCTCTTTCAGCACCCGTTCTCTTTGTCAAGAAGAAGTCGGGAGAACTTCGTCTTTGTTGTGACTATAGACGCTTAAATGCTATCACTGTGAGAAATAGCTATCCTTTACCGCTCATCTCCGAATTGTTGGAGCGGTTACGGGAAGCTACAATTTTCACGAAACTTGACTTACGTGGAGCTTACAATTTGGTTCGGATGCGTAAGGGAGACGAGTGGAAGACGGCTTTTGGCACTCGTTATGGTCATTTCGAGTACACCGTTATGCCATTTGGTTTGACCAACGCTCCTGCTGTATTTCAACATTTAATGAACGATATCTTTCGAGACATGTTGGATAAGTTTGTTGTCATATATTTGGACGACATTTTGATTTATTCAAAATCTAAAGAGCAACATCTTCAGCAGGTGCGTCAAGTGCTTCAGCGTCTTCGGGAACATAAACTTTATGCTAAATTAGAAAAATGTTTCTTTTTTCAGTCGTCTATCGAATTCTTGGGACACATTATTTCTCCTGTGGGCATTGCTATGGACCCCAAAAAGGTTGAGGCGTTGTGTAGTTGGAAAGCTCCTCGTCGGGTTAAAGATGTGCAACGACTTTTAGGATTTGCCAACTATTATCAGACTTTCATTCCAGGTTTTGCGAAGATAATGGATCCCATAACCCAGCTTCTTTGTAAGAAGGTTCCATTTGTGTGGGGGCCTCCACAACAACAGGCTTTTGCCACTTTGAAAAAAGCATTTATAACTGAACCCATATTGAAGCATCCTGATCCGGATCGCCCATTTGTGGTCGAGACAGATGCTTCTAATGTCGCTATCGGAGCAGTGCTGTTACAAGCTTCGGAGGATGGCGCTCTTTTGTTTCCTTGCGCTTATTATTCTAGGAAGCTTACAGCTTCGGAACGCAACTATACCATTTGGGAAAAAGAGTTGTTAGCTATTAAGGTTGCTTTTGAGACTTGGAGACATCATTTGGAGGGAGCTCGACACAAGGTGGAGGTTCGGACAGATCATAGGAACCTGGAACATTTGACCACGGCTAGGAAATTGAATCAAAGGCAGATTCGTTGGTCGTTATTTTTGCCAGATTTAATTTCTCGGTTACTTACGCTCCAAGTGGTCAGAACCGGAGGGCGGATGCATTATCTCGGAAACCGGAGTATACTTATGCCGAAGATCCTCTTCCTTTACGGACAGTGTTACCACCGGAATCTCTAGCCGTACTGCAGGAACCGGTAGATTTACGGGCCCAACTACGAGAGGCGCAACGTTTGGATGTGTGGACGCAGCAGAGACGGGAGGACATTGGCCCAACTTCTCCATGGTCTTTTGAAGACGATCTGCTTCGATATCGGGGTTTATTATATGTACCTACCAGACCGTTGAGGGCTCTCATCATGACACAATGTCATGATAACCTAGCCGCTGGTCATTTTGGATTACACAAGACCTTGCATTTGGTCACTCGGACTTTTGGTGGCCTCGAGTTCGTCATGATGTGTCTTCTTACGTCGCTTCTGCGTTCAATGTAGGCAAGCGAAAGCAGCATCCGGTGCACCTCCTGGACTTTTGCAACCCTTGCCGACTCCAAGTAGACCATGGGGAGCGATCTCTATGGACTTTCTGACACATTTACCGTCTTCATCGGGGTTCACAACAGTGCTTGTGGTAGTGGATATGTTGACTAAAATGGCCCATTTCATTCCCTGTCGGAAATTACCATCGTCCCGCACTACGGCTCAGTTATTTTTGCAACATATCTTCCGTCTACATGGACTGCCTGATAGAGTGGTTTCTGATCGTGGGGTCCAGTTTACGGCAGAATTTTGGAAACAGTTAATGGCGGCTTTGCAAGTGAAAGTATGTTTAGCGTCAGCGCACCATCCGGAAACTGATGGCGGGACGGAGAAGGTGATTGGGATTCTTACTCAATATTTGAGATGTTTTGTTAATTTGCGACAAAACGATTGGGTGAAATACCTCCCGTTAGCAGAATTCGCGTTAACAACTCGCAGCATACCTCCACCCGTGTCACGCCATTTTTTGCAAATATGGGTTATCATCCGCGTTTCTTCCCATTAACTATGATGGATTCCCCGGTTCCTGAGACCCGAGAGTTTTGGAAGAACTACACGCAGTTCGACGTCTACTGATACAACAATTGAACAAGGCAAAAGAAGATTATAAGCGGTTTGCAGATCGGTCCCGCCGAGATACACCTCCGTTAGTTGTGGGTGATAAAGTGTGGCTATCTACAAAACATCTGAAGGTCGATCGCCCTATTAGAAAACTTGATCATCGGTTTATTGGTCCGTTCCCGATTGAGGCAGTTATTAATCCCGTGGCATACCGCCTCACTTTGCCACGATCCATGCGTATTCACCCCGTCTTTCATCGATCTCTTTGATTCCTGATTCTTCTGTTTGTCGATTACGTGATTCTGCTGAACCGGGTCCGTTATCATTGCCTTCTGAGGAGCCTGCTGTTGACGATACGGTGGTCGACGCCCTTGATTCCCGTTGGCTCAAAGGTCGCCCAGTATTTGGTCAGGAGGAGGGTAGATGACTCGGAGGTTTGTTCCTGGACGGATGCGTCTACACTTCATGCTTCGGATCTGCTTCGAGACTTTCATGCACGCTTCCCTTCGAAACCGCATCCGGATCGCCAGACCCGGGGAAGGGCCCTGCGGTGAGGGATAGTGTTGTGATTCCGGCATCTGCTACAGGTTTTTTGAATGACAGCTCCAGCGAGGAGGACTTATATGAATCAGCAAGTTCTAACGATGAGGAGGAGATGAATGCATTTGATTTGCAAGATCGGCTTGAACCTTCAAACTCCTCCACCCTTCAATTAGGTGGTCAGCCGGGAACGGGTGATAATGAGGAACAAATGATATCTTCAGGTGAAGAAGATGATAATTTGGATGATTGCTGGGTAGATGTCAGGACAAGACGTCTCCTGACAAGGAGGAACCAACGAGGATACAGTAGGAGAGCAGACCAGCAATTAGACTAATTAGTTACTCTATAAAGGGAGAGATATGACTTTGCACTTTGTCCGGAACAAAGTGTCTATTTGCAAGGAGAACTGAAGAGCACAGTTTGGAGGATTTTGATCTGAAATATCTTGTTGGGATTTGGATTTAATTCGTTGGAACTTCTACTTATTGGAATTATTTTGTGAAGGATTTTGATCTGAAGAATCTTGTTGAGTCTTGGATTTAGTTCGTTGGAACTTTTACTTATTGGAGCTATCTGTGAAAATTCCTGTTTGCTGCCTTTCTTTACAAGGACTGCTGCTTTCAGCCTTAACTGTTTATTTTAGAAGGTGGGACATAACATATATATATATATCTAACACATATTGATGTAGCAGTAGTTTAGTTTAGTTTACTTTATAGTCATTGCACCTCGTACCATGAAATTAAATACCATCTTCAGTGTACATTATGACTATGAAAATAAACACAAACACACATCCTTCACATTCTATATACATTGAATTGAATGAATCAGTAGAATGTTAATCACTGATCAAAACTAGCAAGATATATTTGAAGAAAGCTTTATAGGAATTGAAAGGAATTAAGAATATAATTAGAAAAAATAATTAAAGACTTAAAGATTTGAAAGAAAGAAAAGGAATAAATTGAAAGCAGTTGGTTAGGGCTTTTTAAATATTAGATTTAAAAAGAAGTTTTGTATATATATTGTCTAAAATTACAGACATAGAATTTTATAAAGAATAATAAAGCAGTTGGAGATGCACTGATTAATTGTGGGATCTGAGAATCTCAAAATGTAGGATTCAAGTGCAGTAAAATTGTAGGGGAAACAGAAGTATTTGTGTTTGAAGTCTTATTATCTATCAGCACTAGAACAAAAAGGAAGATGAATATTTTAACAAGACAAGTGAACACAACGATAATTTGCATAAATGGGTTTTTTTCTACTTAATAATTAACTATGTAGATGGAAAATCTGTGACAAAAATAGTGAACTAAATTGGTTATTCAAAACAAGTTACTCCTCTTCAAGATTATAGTGCTGAAAGACCTTCAAGAATATTATCGTTTTCTGAGATGAGTGCTGAATGAGATCATAATGAGATGTGCATGAACCAAATAACAATATAAATAGCAGCTCGTTCAATGTGCACAAATCCAGATGGGACAAGAGATGAGCAACCACTCCCTTCTCCTAGTTGTGCAACTCAGAGGACAAGACAGTCTTCCATGTTTTCTCTCTGCAGAGGGAGGCCTTTCTTGAACATGTGAATGCTTCTATTTGAACTGGATTTCTCCTTTAGAAGAGTTTCACTCGAGTGAAATCTGTCTAACAGTATAACTCAGTAAGAGGACAGAAAATGTGGTCATTTTGGTGAGGAATTTCAATTCTACATTTAGTCTAAAACCTAACACACATCAAAAAAGCATAACCACCATACCAAGGTTTTAAGTAAGTTTCGAAAATAGTTAACAATATTCTATTTTTAATAGCTATATCAACACTACAGTATTTAGGACAAAAAGATGTTTACTTTCTCAGCTGCAAATTACTTTTTATTTTTAAAACAGAGTACTACACATAACATCTGTTTGTGCAAAGATTTTCAAATACCTTCTTCCCTCTGAACAACTATCAAATCCATCTCAGAAAGTTAACAAGAGATCACAAAGAAGTGGTATGCATCTTATTAACACATGTAGCTATAGAACTATAAACTGTTAAGATTATGTCATTTAGCATCTGTAGATTAAGAATTATTCAGAGAGAAGCCATGATTTAAAACTCATATTTAAAAAAAATATCCTTAAATTTTATGGTGCAGAAGTAATAACTGAAATAATATGTTAATTCTAATGGATAACAGAAATCAAATATAATTTCAGTTCAATATTACAATAAAATCTTGATTTAATTGATGATTTGGGTTGGATTATTTGGGCACACATTAATCCTAGATCTTGTTCTATTCATAACAGAGGGGGGGCAGGGAGGGAGGGAGGGAGGGAGGGAGGGAGGGAGGGAGAGAGAGAGAGAGAGAGAGAGAGAGAGAGAGAGAGAGAGAGAGAGAGAAGGGGAGAGAGGGAGAGAAGGGGAGAGACCAAGCTGAGAGAGCACAATTGACCCAAAATCAAATATACAGTCATGTGAAAAAGCCATTTTCATACCTAAGATGGGACTAAAACTCAGTCTCCTGGTTTCTAGGCCAATACCTTAACCATCACATCCAACTGGATCCAAATATATTTGATAAGCTTTCTAGAGAATTTTTTAAAATGATAAAGTACCCAAAATCCTTAAATATCTATCTGCTCAGAAATAACAAATGTGTGACAAACACAGGTGCAAAAGGAAGAGATTTGTTCATATAACATGAAATCCAATTAGGAATAATGGATGAGAAGGGACTTGTATATCCTGTTTGTTTCTACTGCTGTATTTTAGAAATCCAGTGTTTACCTTTATTTAATCTATTGAATAATAATTACAGTTTTCATATATGTAGGAATTCACTTTAACTCATCGTCTCTTTTCACATAATGGAACATATTAAAGTATGTCTGACTATAATTCCAATCCCATTGCAAGTATTTTGGGGGATTTTTTGTGTGAAATTAAGTTGTTAATGTTTGTGTGCTTTTGCACCTCAATTACCATGCATTAATACTCTCTATGGTCCTTTTGCCTCAAATAACTGAATTCATTCTGAATTCATGGATGTAAGCTTTAGTACAGGGGTGTCAAAATCACGTCACGGTGTCGTCACATGACATATCACTACTTTTTTCCCCTTTGCTAAACCGGGGGTGGCCAGCACATGACGCATCCAGCCCGTGGGTCGCAAATTTGACAGCCCTGCTTTAGTACCTTGGGATTTGTCTTCAGGGGGCTATGTCTTCCTGGTTTGATTTTCCATTCTGAATTGGACTGCAACTGGTGTCATAAGACGACTGCAAGCATCAATTCAATAAAGCACATTGAGTGTGATTGAAATGATGTATCTACGACTTCTCCAGATAGCACCAGAAAAAATGTAAAAACCGTTTCTATTGTTAAGAATTTTTATCTGTTACATGAACGGATTTTTTTTGGACATTTATGACTTGACTCCCTCCCTGCAGTATTTGAATTGACAAATGGCTGAAGATATTGAACTGAATTGAAAATAAACAATACTGTAGCGCCACTTGAACAATAGGAGTTTATCAAAAATCATCTTGCAAAAACTGACAAATTAGGTAAAATTTTCAGCTTTTTTTACTACGGATTAGTAATTATTTTAATCTCAGGACCCATTCCCAAGATTTATGCAAAACCTGAAAAGTTCTTTTTTCCCCAATGAGTTTTGTATTTATTGATATTTCCTGAGTGAAAAATTAAAATTGACACATTCACTGTTGCTACTGCTTCTCACAATTGTTTATGAGATTTTAATATTATATTATTTTTCAGCCTAGGCTGACAATTTTGATTTTGCAGACTCCTTAGAGCAGGGGTTTCAAACTGGTGGCCCAGGGGCTGGATGCATCACAAGCAGGACACACCCACCCTGGCTCCGCAAAGGCAAAAAAGTCACAATACATCGACTTCCGGTTTGTCGGCTTCGCGAGCGGCAGGGATTTGCGAAGCTGCGCGATCCCTGCCGCGCTAGCCGCTTTTGGGGCTCCGACCCAGACGGGTACGGAGCTAGGCTGCCCTGCAGGGGCAGCTGAAGGTAGGGGGATCCGGAGAGGGGTTTGGGGTGTTGCAGACCCCTCCCCGGCCGGTAGAACCCCTTTTCCCAGGACGGTGCAGCGGCGGTCCGTAATGGCCGCCACAAAGAAGCTGGCAGCCGGGTAAGAATGCGCAGGAGGAAGTGGAGAAAGTGCTTGAAAGGAGAAAGTTTTTCTTGGCTCCTAGGACTCTAAGACATATTTAATAAAATTCCTGAAAAGTATGACTTTCTGAATAATACCTGCCAGAAGAGGAAAAAAGCGGCAGTTTGATGGTGCTGAAAGGATAGCTTACCCTCTTTTCCTACGGAATAAATAACTGGATATTAAGAAACCTATTTTTTTAGGTGAAAATTGGTTTTAAGCGATGAGTGGGAAGAGAGAGGATTAAAAAGAAAATATTTGTATGCTAAGACTTTGTTGGAGGAGATGCCTTAAGGATTTGAAGACTAGAATATATTGCAATAAGATTTTAAACAGATTTGGACTTTCTTTCTCTTTGATTGATATTACCCCAGAAGGAGAAAGTGAGAACTCTGCCTTGGTTTGGACTGACTGATAACTTTGGGACTGCTTTATTTTTTTTATTTTCTTTGGAATACTCTGGTTGTTGTAAGAAGAAAGAAGGGGAAAAGAAAAGAAAAGATTTATAATGGCTTTCTCTGTTGAGGAACTAAGAAAAAAATATGAACAAGCAAAAAAAAATGGTAAAGATGGTGTGGAAGAAGCTTTCCTTTTTTTTAGAAATGGCGCTTACTAACTATCAACAAACATTACAACAGATGAAGACAGCAGAGGAACAAGAAAGAAAGGAAGGAGCCATTTTTAATGAATCTCAGAATTTGATCAAGAAAGAAGGAAGAGAGAAAAGAAGAGAACTAAAGGACTTAAGATCTAAAAAAACATTTAAGAAAGGGAAAAATAAGGTGCAAAATCAATATGATGATAGTAAACAAAAGGGAAAAGGAACACGACAGAGAAGGGAAGCCAGTAAGGCAGAGGCTAGAAGAAGGGGGGGTAGAAAGGTTTGTTGGGAGAAGAAAGAAAGGGAAAAGGTGGAGAAAAGCTACAATGTTTTGAAATTAAATGAAAAAAAGGAATTTTTTATGGATAATGGATAAAGTATAATTTTTTCAAAAAGATTTTGCAAGGTACATAAGATGAGATGGTAGTATTGTAATGGTTTAAGAGTTGATAAGAGATTAAAATGTTAAAATGTTTAATAATGATTGGCTTTAAAATTTAATAATAGGGAGAATACTGTTTTTAATTAAAGAGTTTAATAAGATTATGGTATTGATGTTATTATAAAATTTTTATTATAGTATTTGTTTTTAATATTTGGATTTATTGTCTAATTATGTATTTAATTATTTTGGATGTACTAGTTAGATAGAATGTACCAAGCAAAATCGGATTGGGTATTGGATGTTATTTTAAAGGTTAATTTGATTAATTTAGGGGGGAGATAGAAAGGCATCATACTCTGATTAATGATTTCAGGAGAAACTTATTTTCTTCTTTTTCATAAGGAATGAGACAAAGGGATGATAAAAAATGGACAAAAGATACAAATATAATGATTCAAACTAAGATGATTAATTAAGATAGAATTAAGAAGAGTGAAATATGTGGAGAAGTTAATATAGAAGACTTAGAATGGTAAATAAAATAAGTAATGATATGTAAGATGAGCATGAAGATAATTGAAGTCCATGAAGAGAGAGATACCTGGGTCCAAGTTACTTTCCAAAAAGATTTTTTTTAATGTTTTGTGTGTTGTGTGTATATGTTTTTTTGGGGGGGAGAATTAGTAAAAGCTTGCAGAAATATAGAATGAGAATAATGGTAACTAAGTCAGAAAGAAATAGATGAAATAATAATAATGATATTGAATAAGAGTAAAGAGAAGTAAAGAGAAATTGAATAAGAGGTTTTTGTATGTTATATTGAAATGGTTTAAAACAGAATTATAATTTATCTGACTTGTTAAATTTACAATGAAAAAAGGTTTAAACATGTAATGAATAATGATAATTTGTGTGTTTTAAAAATTAATAAAACTTGTTTAAAAAAAAAAAGTCACAATACATCATGTGAGGCCATCAAATTTGACACCCGTGTCTTAGAGGGTTTTGAGGAACACCCCAGGGGTCTTAGGACCATTTTAAGAAATATTGCTATAATCGTTATACTGCATTCACTTTTTGATGTAGAAATAGATGAATACTCGTATTTTTTATTTATTCTATTTCAACTTTTATTTTTGTTATTATTAACACTGTATTTATTGTAGTGTTACACACTTATCTTGATTTGGATTTCCTTTTTTTTTTTTTTTTTTGCATGCTGCTGTTGAAGAACTTTAAATTGCATCAAAGCAAATTTCTCACTGGTTTTCAGCACTAATCAGCATTAAATGCCATGAATGAAGGCAAATACACATATCCCAGGATAATGTTGCAAGCGCGAAACTGGGTTGGTCACTGACACCAGAGGTTTACTCTTCTGAGCTTTTCAACTCATGCTGGAGTCCATCCTCAGAAAACTTTTCTCTACAAAAATATGGGCTATTCTAGTATTTCAATTGTATTTATGTGGTGCCTGTATTTACGTAGGACAGACTATTTGTAGTGGGATTCAACTTTGCAACAGGTTTCTATTCTAAATTGCCTACTAACAAGGAACTTTCAGATTACCTGATTATATTGGATTCTGATAAATATAACATCAAATACCTCAGTGCCGCAGTGGTTAAAATAAAGTACTACAAGCTACTTCTGCTGCAGCCAGCTGCCTGCAATTTGGCGGATCTAATCCCACCAGGCTCAAAGTTGACTCAAGTCTTCTATCCTTCCGAGGTGTGCAAAATGAGAACCCAGATTGTTGCGGGCAATATGCTGATTCTGTAAACCGCTTAGACAGGGCTGTAAAGTACTATAAAGCGGAATATAAATCTAAGTGCTATTGCTATTTATTGATCAGCCTTTACAGTAGGAGAAGAAAAATAGCTTGGTATAGCAGTTAAGTTATCGGGAGGGGGGGGGGGAGAGAAAACAATAAGATCATAAAACATCATATCTAATTAAAAGTTTGATGCAAACAGACAGGATTGCAAATTTTTTAATCTGTTATATACCATTAAATACTTTTAAAATAAAATTATTGGTATGACTGATGGTTACAGTTGGAAAATCTTTAAGCAGGTGCAAATTGAAAGTCTGGCTTACTTATATTCTCAACTATAATTAGAGCTTTTGTTGTTAATAAAATAGAGTGGCTATTTTCTTTGCCATCTATGGAGATACCTACATGGCACAACCATCCCTCAGGTCATAAACTTTATGTATTTTGCCTGGCCTGAGAGGTTAAATGTCTGCTTATGGGAATCTTAAGTGTTGTCTAACGTCTCCCTAATAAAAATCTAAAATAAAACCAAACAAGTAAGAGATGATTGATCACTTGACATAGCTAATCTATCAGAGATATTTCTTTTTTCTTGTGTTGTCATCCCATGTGGCAGTGGACCATGCGTAAATGAGTTATGTGTTTACAATATAACATAGAGAGACATTAGAACAGTAAGCAACCCAAATTCAAATGGAGTAGAAAATGTTAAACAAAACTAAAATAGGCTCGTTGTATTTACAAGTTACTATTAGCAAGAAAAGATGAATTGCATTAACAACTATGTGGTGTTTTGGCAAAGACAGAATTTCCTTTCTGTCCCTTTAAGTAGAGACCCAGTTTAGTGTAGTGGTTAAGGTGCTGACCTTGAAACTAGAAGACTGGGAGTTCTAGTCCCCTGGTGACTTTGAGCCAGTCACTCTGTTTCAGCCCAACCCACCTCACAGGACAATTATTGTAAGAAAGACAGGTGGCGGAGGAAAGTATTGGGAATGTTCACCGCCTTGAGTTAGTTATAAAGTAATACAGGTGGGATAAAAAAAATCTAATACAACCAGAAATATGCTGAGTAAAGCAAAAGAAAAACTATACTAATATTGTTTACTCCTTATTTGTTTGCAGGACTAAAAAATTTAGTACTATATGTGTTCAAAAATGTTTCAGCTTGTAATAGCAGTAATAGTAACAGTAGTAGTAATAATAGTAGTTCTTCATAGTTAGGAATGATAAATGTTTGCAAAGGGTAATTGTGCTGAGCTAAACTCCAGTGGGGATAATTGCTTCCTCTTTGTCTCCTGTGCCCTCTCCACCAGTCACTCATTTAATTGCTCACCTGCTCGTTGCTTTTCAATCTGTTAAGGTATATCACTTTTCCTCTCTACAAACTGCACAAGGCAGTCTTTATTCAATGATGTAATTACAGATGGGACAGACTAATCAGCTTGTAAGTTTGCCAGAGGCCACGTTCATTTTATAATCTTAGATAAATGGATTGCCTTGGCTCAAAATAAGGGCTTGGCCAATGGCCAATATTTGGGGTTAGGAATGATTAGCTAGTGACAATATGTGTGGTGGGGAACAAATTAAAGGAAGGGATTGGGGAGGGAGCAGCAGAGGCAATCATTTATATCAGAGGTCGCCAACTGGTGGGCCACAGTCTACTGGTGGGCCGCGAGAAAATTTTGGTGGGCCGCAGCATGCTGAGGCGGAGAGGTGGGGCAATCCTGCAGTCTCCTGTGTCGTGGCTGCTGCGCATCGAGAAGGCTGAGCAGCAGCGAGAAGAGCGTGAACCTCCTGAGCCGCAGAAAGCAGCTGCCCTCAGGTGAAGATGTTGCGAGGGGGAGGCTCGACCCCTTCTTCCTCCTCGCCAGAGGCACTCACACGCTCAGCGGGAAGGATGCGGCTTGTCAGGGATCAGAGGGGCAGTGAGTGCTTTGCCTGTGAGTGCTTCTGATGAGGAAGAAGAGTAACTCTGGGGGGCACAGGAGATCGCGCCTCCCCTTGCAGGTCAGGAAACACCTGGGAAGAGCTCCGATGCCACGATCTCCCATGCCCCTGCCTTCAGGAGCTTCTTTTCCTCCTTGCCAGAAGCACACACATGCTCAGCGGGAAGGAGGCGGCTTGTCGGGGGCCAGAGAGGTGGTGAGTGCTTTGCGCATGAGAGCTTCTGTCAAGGAGGAAGAGAAGCTTCTGGGGGGGTGGGGTCAAGCTTCTTCCCTTGAGGGCATCACTGGCAGCCGCTCAACCTCCTCGATGCACGGAGGAAAGAGGCAGGAGGTGACACCAATTCAGAGGTTCCTTCCCCCTCACTCCCACCCCCTCGCAGGCCAGGCCTATGCAGAGAAAGGTGTGTTGAAAATGCCAGCACGCTCTCCTCTGTCTCGAAGTAGGATTGAGTGGTGGGAAGGGAGCAGGGAGAAGGGTAGGAGGGAAGGAGAAGTCCGGCTGGCTTTCCTTTGGCATGGGGAGGGGAAGAGACCAAATGCGCAGACCAAAAGAGTGCTGAGGAAGATGGCTCCTAATAACCAGCCTGTTTGTGTAGGCGAGAGCTCAGGTTTTTCTGGCCTCGACACCCCCTGTTCAGCCTCCACATAGGGATGGTTCCTTCTCTGCTTGGAAGCAGCAGGAGAAACCTGAAGCTTAGCCTCGGGAAGTCCTCTTCTTATGTGGAGGCCGAAGGACGGGTGTTGCCTGGTTATTAGGAGCCCATCTTCGTCGGCACTTCCAGCCTGGCCCTCCTTCCCTCCCCCAACTCCAGGCAGCCACACCTGGCAAGGAGGGAGAGTTTCCTCTGACTTGGGGGAGATATGAGATGGTTCCGCTTTTCTTCCGTTTGAGGGGGAGCCGGTTCCTCCCCGTCCAGATCTTCTCAGCCTCCAGACACCATGTGGCTTCTTAAATCCTCCCTCTTCTCCCCCCCACCAAAAGGTTGAGAGAGGTCCCTCCTTTCCCTTCACCCTGTCTCACAATTATGATTAAGCATTTACGATTTTGTTATAATTAAATAAGCATTTATATATATATGTGTGTGTGTGTGTTTGTGTGTGTGTGTGTAAATTAATTTTTAATATTAAATTTATATTTAATATAACAATAACAATTTTACATTAAATATATTATCTTTTTTTTAAAAAATCATATTAGTGGCCCTCAGGATTTAAAAGTATGAGTTTGGTGGTACCTGAGGTCAAAAAGGTTGACGACCCCTGATTTATACTATCTCCTCCTCCTCCTCCTCCAATCCATTGGGTAGAAAGAAAGGAGAACGCAAAAGAAGCCTGTTGCATCTTGGGAGACTGAAACAGTTTTTAGGAGAAACATTTCCCCTTGATGTGTGTGTGTGTGTGTCTCAGTGGTAGCGAAGCCGGGGGACTTCGACACAATGTGATTTAGATTTCCTCAAATTCAGCATTTCAATTTTTTATGTGGATGTGATGGGATATAATTTATTCCCGTGAAAAGAGTTTGACTTCAAACATTCATATAGCATAGCAAATATTTCAAATGCTTCATTACCAGTAGGGCATCAAAACTGAGAGGCTAATTTTAATGTTCTCTTACAGGGATCTTTTGATATCTGAAATGGCCAATAAGCAGCTTCTTTGCCTCTGGTGATCTTGCACTGGAGACTATATATGATTTAAAAGGCACCATTTACCATATCTATTTATTTTATCCTTCTATTGCCTCCTATTGCCATGGTTTAAATGGGAGGGTTTTGAAACATTTTCAAAATCTGTAAAATCTATTTAACAGATTTAAATGAGTGAACATGTATATATATTCTTTTTGTTTACTAACAAATTTTCCACAAAGTGATTCTTGGTTATCAAGCTAGAGCACCTGATTTCGCTGAGGAGGTTGCTACTACACTACAAAGAGAATGATTGAAAAGATGGAAACTTCATAAGTGGATAGAATTGCTTGAGGGGTTGCCTGGAGTTTCGACAGAGGAGTGGATGGTCTGGAGATGTTTAAATAGACTAAGTGTTAGTACGGCTAGAACAAAATACCACACGGAAAAATGGGGGTTTCTCCCAGAGAACAATGATATTTACTATGAATGAGCCACTATTCAAACAACTATCCATCTTTTACAGTGCCCCTTGGGACCGACATGCACATAGAATGACTTGCTAATCGGAAATATCCCTGCCATCACCATAGGCTGGCATTGGGCTAGAACTATATACATTTATGTTTTTTTATTAAAGTTTTTAATTTTTCAAAATTTAAGTTGATATTTCCCCTTTTCTAGTTCCTGCATTTCTGACACGAGATGAGATGAGCACTTGAAATTACCAAGATTTACAGGGTACTTACTTTCTATTCCGTTTTCGGACATGGTTGTAGGCTTCCAGACCTTCTGTTAGTGTTTTCAACTTGTCAGGTTCCACCTGAGAGAAGGTACAAATAACAAATTACATTACCTATTACATTCAGTTATTCCAGAGTAAAGCTCAGCTTCAAGAGATCACAGTAAAACCCCAAACTTCACAGACATAATACAAAGAAATACATGAATTTACATTTCAAATTCGTGAAAAACTAAGGATGGAAACTTCAAGTTAAACATCTTCATAATTGGATAGAACCGCTTGAGGAGTTGCTTGGAGGTTTGGAGAAGTGGGTGGTCTGGAGATGTTTAAATAGATATGCAGTAGTTTTTGGATGTCTTTAAGATAAAAATTACACTACCTTTACTAAACTGATCCATAAAACATAATCTAGTTGTCACTGCATGAAAAAATAATAATAAAGTAATATCTCTTACCAAATTGTATGAGATCTTAAGTATTTCAAGATGAATATTGAAAACATACACAATGAATAGGAATACACATAGTCCTTACAATCACAATTGGGATTGGAACTTCTGTTGCTAAGGGACGCAATGTTTAAATAAATCACGTGACCGCACCTGATTTTATGAACTTTTTGATATGGTAATTGAGAGAACTAAGTAGTCATTAAACAAATCTGGCTTCCCCTACTCATTTCGTTTGATGGAAACCCCCTTCCAGGTCACAAATAATAACCATGTAACTTCAGGATGCAGCAACTGTTGTAAGTGCATGCCAGTTGCCAAGTGCCCGTATTACGATTACATGACTGCAGGGGCACGGCAATGGCTGTAAATGCAAAGACTGGTCTTAAGTCACTTTTTTCAATGCTGTTGTAGCTTTGTGTGCTAAACAAATGGTTGTTAAGTTGAGGACTACCTGTATTTGAAATTCACCCACTCATAAAGTCCAACATTCAATTTCTGCAGTGGGAATTTTTTTAGTTCAAACGTAAGGCAAACTTGTTGTTTATATGCCATTATAAGGTTAGCAGCACAGTAGCAACTGCCCCTCAAAAGCAACAGTGTTTAAGAAAAAAAATCATAGTTGTATTCATTGGGGCAGAAGATTGCAGTGGCCTAGAGGTGGAGCTCTTGCCTCATAATCAGGAGGCTGTGAGTTCGACCCTAGGTAGAGGCAGATATTTCTCTCTCTGGGCACAATGAGGCTATATCTGCTGAATAAAATTCTACATTGGTGACAGGAAGGGCATCCGGCCATTAAATATTTTGCTAGCTCCATTCAGTTGCCTAGACTCCACCCCACAAGGGATTATGGATGTGATGACCCAGGGTGGGATACAAAACAAACAGAGTCACAGAAAACAGGTGAAGCCCCTTTTATTCCTTCACTTTGCTTCCAAGCTCCGAATATCTTTGACGGAAGACAAAAAGACTCCCACACAGTTACATGAAGAAGGAAAAAAAGCAACACAAACCAGGCAAGATAAGGGCTGGAGGATGCCCACAGATAACACAACTGGGAAGGACGCCAAACTCAGAGAGGAACTATAAATTAGAGATATTTACACACTTTGTTTCCAGTGTTTGCCAGTACACAGGTCCAAACTCTTATTCATTTGTCACACCTGCAGCCCATGAAGAGGATCAAGGCCCTCTCCTCCCGAATAGACCACATCTCTGCCTTATCCTCTCCTCCCTGCGTGCCCTAGGATGGATAGGGGATGGGTCTGGGTCCTCCTCTGACTGCTCAGCCGGCCTCTGCCCTTCCCCAGCCTCCTCCACAACCTCCGGAGCCACACTTCCACTCCCTGTCTGCTGTTCCTCCTCTCCCTCAAAGTCAGTCTCCACCAGGGGCATGACAATGGGGTTGTTAAAAGATAATGATGATAAGATTATTGGAGTACAGCCCCAAGCGAGTTTACCTATAACACCTATTGTGGTATTTCCTAAAGCTTCATCCCTCAATAATAACAAATATTTGCTTTGAGAAACAACTCTCATAAGGAAAAGAATACATTTTTTTAGGACAATTGTAATGGACCAATGTTCCATTTGCCTTGGTAAGAGCTTTCTTTGGATTCTGGGGGGCCAACCAAAACCTAGCAGCAAGAATAGGCCCTCCATATGGTTTTTAAATAATAAGCAAAGGAAGTATCTTCTCAGACAATAATCCATTGTCTTAATATTGTTAATTATTAAAACAGTGAATATAAATTTTGTTTTGGCACCACTACTGCAGAATACAATTTGGTTCACTGTAATTAACAACAAAGCTACAAATTGGGCAACATAAAGAGATTTCAGCTGCATTGAAGTGATAAAAATTATATATTTCAGTAGCAGAGGGTTTTTAGTAAATCCTGTTTCTAACTGAACTTGGTAAATGCTTGAGTTGTTTTCTATAGCTATATGTACAAATGACATTACAATTATTATGTATAAATAACTTTGTTTTTCAAATAGCATTAAAAAAACTTCACAGTTCATTTCACTAACAAAAAACATCTAAATTAACATTTCACTTACAATAAACATCTAAATTAACATTTAAAGTATGAAACAATGCTATTATTACATCCTTTATTACTTTGGTTTGATGACATCCTATATTACTTTGGTGAAGGGTTTTGGTTTTTCTACATTTTCATTTCAACAATAGCTTTTTATTCCAATAATCGCTAATGTATACATTTTATGAATGCATGAACCATTACGACATCAATACTCCCAAGAACTTCATTAAAAGCAATTGCAGAAGTGAAGCACAGAATTTCCATTTTTAATATCTACACCACGTTAACTGCTTGCAATTCCGTGTTCAGCGTTTCTTCCTCTAACTTTAATACAGTAGAGTTTGCGAGGCTGCACTGATTAACTTTTACTTTGTATTCCAGGACCTTCTGAGGGATTGTGGACACTGCTTATTACAAAAAGTGCAAATGAAAACCTTTGCTGGGAAATTCAAAAGTTACTACAGGTGGTCCTTGACTTCGTGATGATGTGATCGCCATTTGCAATCTTCTCTGCCAGCTTCCCCAGAAAATTCATGTATGGGGGTGGGGTGTGTGTGTGTTAGTGCATGGGTTACAATCCATATCTGTCTTGGTTCAAGCTGGCAGGGAGGGAAGGAGAGGTAGGGTACAGAGAAGCAGTGAATGAGGAATAGAGCGATACTCCCAGTTCTGAAAAGTTAGTAATGTACCCACTCTTCAAAAGGCCATCCCATGACTCAACTATTTTCAAAAACTATTGCTATCATAATTTCTTCTTTTGGGGAAGGTTGTTGAGAAGACAGTGTGACAGCAATTATGAAGGCCCTGCATAAATTGGATTATCTCAATGTCTTTCAGTCTAGATCCAGGCCTTGTCATAGAACAGAAATTGTATTGTTGTTCTTGTGGATGACTTGCAGCAGGAACAAATCCATCGATTTGTATAGTATATAAGGATGATGAAGATACCCAGCTTTACACTTCTATACCAGCTGGTATAAATAAGGCTGTGGCTGTTGACTCAGTAGACTCTGAGGGAAAAAAGCCTCAAGATCAATCCCAACAAGATGTATTAATGCAGAAAGCTCATTGTTTTAGGAGTGCTCAATGTTTTGGATAGATGCAACTATCACTGAAGTAGCAAGTCTGCAATCTGGAGCAACTCCTAGCTTTATAACTTTTTCTAGATCAGCAACTGGAAACCATGAGGATGATAACTCTTTCCCAACTTCAGCTGGGATATGTATTGCAGCGATTCCTAGATTATCAGATTTTATAACAGAAACTCCCATAATTTTCAATTTTCTCTTAGATATACTGCAATTCACCATACCTGGTTATTTTTTTTTTTGAAAGATGCAATTGGTACAGGATGTGGCAGTCTACATATTAACCATAGAGTAGAATTTAGTAGAATAACCCAATGCAATAGGTTTCCCAATCCAATTTAAAGTGCTGACTATTACCTTTTATGGCTTTGGTCTTCATTACCTTGGAGATTGTCTGATGAAGATTGAATCTACCCATCCCAAACATTTGTGCTGAAAGGCCATGCTACAGATCCCTCCCTTTGGGAAGAGAATGGGTATTGCTAGTAAGCAGGACTTCTTGTTTACAGTGCCTCATTCTGAAATAGGCTATCCTCCCAAAGTCAAATTGTCCATACGCTCACTGACATTTGGAATAAAGCTAAAACATAGCCCTTCCAAAATACCTTCACTGTAGGGGATGACTGGAAGCCTCTGCTGCTGCATGGCACCTAATAGTTTATATATTTATTTCTTATTAAATTTGCATGCTGCCCATCTTATGGATCGAGGAGACTCTGAGTGGCTTGGGCTGAGATAATATTATGTTTTTAATCTGTATGTTATTTTGTTGACTGTGGAAAGCCTAAAATTTAGAATACATTGAGTGTCATATAAATTTATGTAATCAATAAATACATTTTGTTATTAAACTTATTAGGTATTCTCAATATTTACTGAAAACAATTGGTCTATCACTGATGATGTTTCTTAGTTAGGTAATGAAACATCTGCAAGCAAACAACCAAGCTCAAGAACACCAAGGACTCCATGCTCTATCATGGTGTGTTAAAGATTCTGTGGAAATTTTTAAAGAGACATAAGCATAACCTGTTGCCTT
This sequence comes from Notechis scutatus, assembly GCF_049901735.1. NCBI lineage: Eukaryota > Metazoa > Chordata > Lepidosauria > Squamata > Elapidae > Notechis > Notechis scutatus. The sequence goes on from NC_142009.1 coordinate 202,742,716, forward strand.
TTGTCAGCAAGGTAGAAGTCTTAAGACACTGAATCCATCCATGCCACCACTGGTGTCAGCTATATTAGTTAATTATTAGTGTCAGCTATATTAGTTTATTAATCTTTATAGGTACAAAAGCCGGAATTGTAAATGAACATTAATTCCTGAAACAAATATTACACAAATGCATACTGGCTCAATATATCTTAGTAAATGTATTTTGTGGTTATGCAGTTAATATGTAGAATTTGATTAAAAGTAACAAGAAAATTTTTGATGCATTTTTATACAAGATATCGTATAATAATGCTATATGTAGAGGAAAATTTGCACTTACTTGATTCATTATTTGTAATGTCATAATATAATTAATATAATGACTCTCAACTAAATGTCAGAATTGTTATCATTTAAATTATTTAAAATTACTATTTGGTACTGTTCATAAGTGATCAACGCATACAGGTAAAGTCTTGGTTTTTTTTTTAGTTCCTGGCCAACATGAAATTCAGCTTACCATTTTTTCCTTACAATATAAAAAACTTTATTTACTTAAATCTCCTTCAGCTTATATTTCTGTTGGAAAGTTATTGTGGGAAGCGTGGTAGACTTTAGGGGCAGAAATAAAAGATAGATCAGCCTAGAATCACTATGTAGCCATAAGCAAACAAAGTCCAACACCCTCTTGAATCCCAAACAGATGTTAATGGCTAGTTGAGAAAATTAATATCAGATACAAAAGTTCAGGTTCACATGTAGAGGTCCAATTAAACTGATTTATTGCTAATCATGCCTAAACACAGGAATCTTCTCAACTCACAGTTGCATCTACTTGGGGTTAGATAAGAGTCAATGGAATTTAAGGGAGATTAGACTTAATTTGCTTGTGGCTATGCCTGATCCCTCTTTTAACTCAGTTACCCTGTGATAAGATGGGCAGCCAATAAATTTTTTAAACAAACAAACAAAAAACTCTGCTTGCAAGTTCTGCCACTCCTTCTTCTACACTCATTTAGACTATCTGATTTTTTTCCAAGTTTTTGGAGAAATGATTGACCGCCTATGATGCTCTGAAAATGTTAACTTTTGATACCATCTCACACTAAAAAGGTTTTAGATTTGAATTTCTTTACATTAGGTGATGAAATAAGTAGCGAAACTGAGCGAAATGGTAAGAAATCAAGCATGTTGTATGTATCATGCAAAACCAGAAAACTGTTAGTAAAAGTTTTTATATATAAACATTTCCTTTAAAACAGTTTTTATGCAATCTATTCTAACATTCAATACCTGTTAACCCTGAACTGAAGACTTTCATTAAATTTGCTTAAACTAATGTTTAGGATACTTATATACTGAATAGAACGTTGTCTTTAATAAACATCTAAGAAGTTTATATCACCACCGAATAGATTGGTGGTATAGATGAATGGCCTCTAATACCTCTTGTACTTCATAAACATTGTTTTCCAAATGGCGAGCCAGTTTACTGTGGTTCATAATAGACTAGAAACTGGGAGATTTGTAGATTCTAGTCCTCCTTAGACATGAAAGCTAGCCGGATGGCTCTGGGTCAATTGAGCTGTCTCTCAAGCCACCATTCTCTCAGGGTTGTTGGGGAAAAATAGAAGGCAGGAGCATTAAGTATGCTACTTTGAGATGTATAAAATGAAGGATATGATGGTATTGATGATCATCATCATTACTGCAAATGAACCAGGTTGGAACATCTCCAAATGTTACCGGAACAGATGGAATTGAAATGGTAATGTGCTTGAAATTGGAATAGTGGTATTAATGTGTGTACACGCGCTGAGCAAGAACTGCTATTGCGAAATGGCAAATAATGAAAAATACACCAGAAGTAGAAGAGAACCTGTGAATTTAAGCTGGACACTGAATAATGAATGGGGGATAATTTGAACCCTGGGGTAACATGTAATAAAGCACCTTCTGAAGTCTGGTCTCATCCCTTATTACCAAGATAATTACACTTTCTAATCTGTTTCATTAGTCAGTCTTGAGGGTTCTCAACTTCTAAAAGTAAAGTTTGCCTCTTGGTAAGAAACACTAGGTCTTAGTAGGAATTCACAGGGTGCATGTGTACAAACGTTACAACCAGAATAGAAATGATTTGCCTTGCAAAGGCAGTTTTTGTCCTATTCTCTTTAGTGACCATAGAGCATGTTTTGATCCAGCTTTAAGTTGTTTAAGGGGTACAACAATGGGATGACTTTCCTGCTATTAATGTTTTGGGAGTCTGCATCAAGAATTTAAATTAGGGATTTTTTTTTATCCTGCTTAGGATAGTTTGACTTATTTTATCTCAGCTTTAAGAGTTCATGGCTCCAGAGGGAAAGAAAGTGCAGAGAAAAAGGATGTATTTCACAGTTTGGGAGCAATGCTGAAAAAGGGTGCTATCCACTTGTCAGAAAAGCAGGCTTCCAATAGCAGGAGTGTGTTTTGAAAATACCCTCCTGCTATCTGAACCAGACACAGGTTTCTAATAGGTAAGGCAATCCTTTCTGAAAACCCTGTCTCCCTATGAACCGTTGCAACGTTTTTGTTTACAATAATAAATGGAACGAAATCCTAAATATTTGATTTAGAAAAACAAATAAAAATGTCATCTAAGCATTACACTATATTCAAATGGCATCAGAATAGTGTAACCTAATGTGAGCGTACAGAATGGAGACTCATTTTTGTTCCAGTAGAATGTACGTTAGTCTCCTAATTTATGCGTTTTTTTTTAAAAAAAGACAGTCCTATGCCTAAGCTATTCTTAAGGCTGAAAAGTGCTAATACAAAGCAACAATGCCTTTTTAAAATTATAGACAAGAGATAGGGATGCAAATTGAAAAATGCAATCAATACCTTTTCTCACCCTTTCTAAAAAAAAAAAGTAACTACAAATCTTGATCATGTCATACTTTTGTCAATATATAAATATAGGTATACATATGTATAAATGTACCTTCCCATCCTCAGTGCTTTGTTGACATGAGTTGTGAACGTCATCTTCTCTCACTAATTTACCAGGCCAAGACGACAGTCCTTTAATTTGGCTCCAGACCAAGTCCCCAACATTAAACGTCCTTGGTCTGTAATGTATCAACTCGTTTGAAGATGGGGAATCAGGATTCCTTAGGTCATCTTCGCTACTGATGCTTTTAGCATCTGAAGGACTAGGCACACACCCATTAATGCTTTTGGCATTAAAGTCTCCATTGTAATGGATGTAGTCTTTAATCAGAGAACTTTCAAAACTATTGGAGGAACTGGGAGACTGTTCTTCCACGCCTAGGTCTTGCTTAGAAGGATTCAGCAGCTCTCCAAACCCTCTGCTCTGTTGAGGCCGGTTTCCATTTATGTGCGCGCATCGTTCCACAGTGTTCTCGAGTCTCTCTTTAAAACTCATCATAGTTCTTTTGTAATTGCTATACCTGAAGTTCTCCTCCACCATCTTATCGCCGTGACAATTTCGCTGGGGTAATAATACTGGATGTTGCTTGCCTTGGACTAATGGCAATGTGGAAATATTGTTGGACCTTTCATGGCAAGTACTGAGGATGTGGGATGAATGATCTAAAACCTCCTCGCATTTCCATCGATTCATCTCCCCTCCAGGGCTCTGCTCCCCTTCCCACTGTTTTTTTGGTGTGTTGCAACCTGTCGGTTTATAATATTCCAAACTATCCCCGTCGCTGGAATTTTTAAGGTGTTCCGAATTCTTCAATAATCGTGTCCCCCTAATGTTCCTTACTCTATCTTCATGATCAGAAATGCCAATATTCCGTCCATGTATTACTGCATTGACAGCACTGGAAAGGTTTAATGGATCACCAATTGAGGCTGTAAAGGCACTCATGGCACTCAGAGCTGGAATAGGGCTCATTTGTGTTGTACTGTTAACCGCGGTTGTGATTACTACTTGCATCCCCTTGCCTGCAGCATCTACCACTGCTTTGTAGATGGCATCAACTGAACCATCACTCTGGGCAGCTAAACCGATGTCCTTTGCCTGTTGTCCTACAGGTGGTTCTGTCCTTTGTTGTAAATTGCATACAGCATCTTGAAAAGGAGGAATTGCTGCACTGGAACTTTCAGGAACTGGTGGCATCCCTATTTGAGAGATAATTCTCTTGTTCAGAAAAGCGGCCTCTTCCTGCATCCTCACCTTTAAAAATCATAGAAAAATAAAATTAGAGGCTGCCTTAAGACAAGGAAAGTTGCTAACAGTTAAAAACAGAGGCTAAAGCAACCATGGGGGTACTCATCCCTTTCTCAAGTATGTATCTACAAAGGAAGAATACAATTAAAAGTAACATTAGCTTAGTGTGATCTACAATATTTACAAAAGTTTTTTCGCACTTGCACAACTTAGATTGCAGGATACATCTCCTAACTAAACAAGAGTGATCCATCCCTGGACTTTTAAATTTGAATCTCAATTAAATACCATTTTCTTGTTGCTTTCATTTGATATATGCCCTTCCCATATCCCTTGGTTGATTAGCTCAGAAAAATTCGAAACATTCTTTTTTTCCTCTGATAAAAATATACTTCTTGGATTGAATGATATACTTTGAAAAATGTATACTTCGATCAGGGGAAAACATACATTTCAGGAATACATTTTGTATACATCTAATTCTCAAGGCTGTGAGTACAGTACTTCAGAAACAAATCAAAGCAGGTCTGTTTAGGAATACAGGAGCAGAAGCGTAGCACTTCTCTGCAACTCTTTAAAGCAACTATGTCTTCCTAAAATTACAAAAAAAGATTCTTGTACTTCTGCAGCTATCATGTAATCCCAGGGACTGATGCTTTATATATGCGGGGATTTCCCTCCTATTCCTTAATAACTCATGTTCATAGCCTCCATATTTTATTACAATTTACAGTTGTGAACTCATCCTTTTTTACATTTATTTATGAAGATCCTATTATTACACTGCTTCCTGAATCCTTTTGAGTGTTCTTAAAATCTTATAGATTTTTGGCTGTTAATTACAAAAATAATCTGTAATTTAACGTATCACATACTGTTTATATAAATCTTTTGTTGTTACACAATGGCAAGATTCAGTACCTGTTGGTTATACTGTATTCATGAATTTCATGAAAAAAAACCAGAACAAAAACCATGGAATTGGTTGTTGACGTACATCCAGTACATTAAGTACAAGTGGAACACAAGTATTTGTATTTTTATAGTGTTTTATTTGCATTGTTTATAGGTGTTGTATAGTTTTATCTTTTTAATATTGTAATCTGCCTAGAATTACCCTGTGATGAGCGTGTAACAAATGTAATAAATAAATAATGTTGGTGATGTAAAAATAGTGGTTCTGATGTTTGGAATATACCTTGGATACATACCAAGTATTGTTGCTACACAGGAAAACAGCTGTGTAAGAAAGTCGCATTACATTAAAAAGAAATGGCTACTCTGAAGGAATCTGATTCCACGACAGAAAAACATGGCCCATGAGTCACTTGTTGACTTGATAAAGATATTGTTGTCTCTGCTTCACAAAACAAATTCGACCAATGAAAAATTTTGTGAAAGCAATGAACAAGGTGAAGGTTTCCAAGAATAACTGAATAACTGATTAGAAAAGGTATTTTAACTGGTCCACAAATCAGATACATTATCAATGACAAAAGGTTTGAAGGCCTGTTAGTGGGGCCAGAGAAAATCTATAGCAAATCACCTAGAAAGAATTGAAGGATGTCGTTGAGCATTTTTTGGGCAACTACAGGGTACCAAACTACATTCAGCTGGTTGATAAATTTCTTACAGCACACAAGACCATGAAGAGCAATGTGCCACTAAAGATTCAATTTTTGCATTCATACTTGGAGTTCTTTCCTGAAAATCTAGATGCAGTCAGTGATGAACATGGTGAAAAGTTTCACCAAGACATTGCCGTAATGGAAAACAATAGTATTAGGGAAATTAGAATTCATCAATGCTGGCTAACTATTGCTGGACACTACAATAAGATGCATCAGAGACTGCATACAAACGAAAATCATCAGCAAAACTTTTTTTGACCCTGTTGAACTCGGGCAGTGTGTCAGAAACATTATGCGATTAAATACATTATAGTTATTAAAAGTTAATGTAATATTTCTAAGTCATTCTGAAATTATACCTGTGTTCAGTTTGAAGGGATCTATCACAATCACCAGAATTTTTTCAGGAAGCGAAATTTTTTTGGGGGGAGGGCGGGGGCGGGGGGAAGGCTGTCCGGTGTTATTAATGCCAACTGCATTTTCCCAGCTGTGGTTTACATTTTTCTTTGGCGATATAAACATCTGTGGCCTCAAACAAAAGTTTCAGAATTGCTTTTTTTCAATCCAAAGCTTTCTTTTGAATATTTTATCATTTGTTTGTCAGCTGAACTTAAGTGTGTATATATACGGTATGTGTATGTGTTTGCATGTTTGTAGAGAGAGGAGAGCGATAAAGAAAGAAGAACAGAATAAGATGGAAGCTTTCTTTTGCTATCAAGCATCTATTTATGTATTCATTGACATTATTTATAATTTGTCTTTTACTGTTGTTATAAAAAAAGAGAGTTAAAAAAAGGAAACTGAACAAGCCAAATAAAAGTAGACTGCAGTGCCCAGTTTGAAAATATCTTATGCTATTTAATAATGTAAATTTTGGGACCGTGGTTTTTGAGACTAGTCACAAGTTTCCACTATCCTCAAAGAAATTTAGGAGTTCCTTCCAAAATACAAGTTCCAAATAGTTAAGATTTAAAGCTTAAGCCTGGTACACTGAATTTAGCTCAGAAATAAGTTGTTAATAAATAAACAATGACTAGTTTAGATATATGCATAATTCCTACAGAATGAAATAAATGTATTAAAAAGCAGCTGGGAATAAAAATAGATGGAAAGCAATGATTTTTTTGCAAACTAGTAAAATATATATTCTATTCATCATGCTGAACAAAGCTTTTCTTGTCATTGTCTAAATTAATTTTTCCTAGGTTTTCAATTCAGCAATACTTTAATAAAAGAAGAAATACAAACGATGTGTAAAACTGGCTTAATTTTTCAACTCAGAGGATGATAACGTTGTCTGAGTAAGCAAAATTTCTGTAAACATGCATTTACAACTCTCACGCTGAAATATAATGATTATACCACTAGGTTTCCACATTTATTCAATTTCATTTCTCCATGTAAAAAAAACAATATTGCTTTCAGTTTAACACCTGAAACAGACATGCTCACAGTCAAGCATTTTGAGAACCACGCCTAATTTTGATATGATAAAATGGATCCCATATATTTGCTTTATGATAAAATCCACATAAATATTAAAACGTAATAGCCGCTTGTATTATTTTTTACATGGATCCCTGAGAAACAAGCCAACTTCTACCTGAAAATTCTGGAACAGACAAGCCATAGGATTTGGGTTGTTAGGAGGTCCGGGAATGGGAAGCTGTCCTTGGAAGCCTTGGAGATTCTGATAACCTTGGAGAAGCTGCTGTTGCTGATTTGATGGAAACATCTGATTGTTGTTGAACAATGACTGTAGATGAGTGAGCTGATGGTTATTAAGAGTAGTGTTTATCGAGGGCACATCACCTGCAATTCCAAACACATGAATATTTAATTCAGTAATTCTCCCTAGAATAAGCACGTGTGTCATCCAAGTCATGTTTTTTTTTTCCGATTTAGCAGCAAAGACACAGAATGAAATATTTTTCCTTGCAGCTTTTTACTGGACTTTGGTGATTATAGAAAGTTCTTTTTCCTATTACAGCCACCTGACACCTGTCTACTATAAATTCTCTGATTTCTCCTTTCGATGAATTTATATATAGCAACATATAGGGTTGCTAAGCATAATGTGTGGTTTTTTTCTTTTTTCTTTTGTATTTTTGGCTTAGTGTGATGTTTGAAGCCACCCAGTGTAGTTTAAATGTTTTGTGCAAAGGAGGTACTACAGCTTGATTAAGCTAAACATTATCCTTACCCATTTTCTGTGAACTGTGAAGGTGTAATATATCTAATGCTATCTAATTTATGAAACTTGTTCACACATTTGTTAAGAAATCTGTTCCTTTAATTGCTAATAACTTTCATAATATTTAAAAAGCATATTCCACAATGTGAACTTATAGCTCTCTCTTTGTAATAAACTTTTATATATGTGTGTATCTATATTTGTATATCTGCATCTATTATATCTACTTTAATACTTTTTTGAGTTTGCTAAAATCATGAAAAATAGCCTACACAAGCCAGAAGTTTTATTTACATATATATTTAACACATACATATTTAAGCAGACTCTTAGGACCTGGATCGAAAGCTTTTATAAAACGGAACTGGCTTTGCAAGAGACATGAAGGGGGGAGTGGAAGGACTTGGAATTATAGCATAATAAGAAGATTGCAGAATGAAAGACTATATACAGATTATAGTTAATATAAATAGTCTGGTATTTATATTTGCTGGAACTAATTCATTTTTTATGATGAATTATTAGTAAGTTAGACCTATGTTTACTGAAATGCAGCTTTATCTAACTTCTTTCCTATGGTTTATTTATGAAATCCAACAGCTCAACATGCACAGACACAAAATATTCAGGAATATTCCTAAAGGAAATTCAACAATTTGGCAGATTCTTAGCCCACTTCATACAATTAAATTGTCCATTGTATAACTGTATTCTAATAAATGGTTCTCCCAACAAATGTGAAAATCCTCATATACAAATCATGTTCCTGAATTCAGTGGAAGAGTACAATACTCTCCCAGAGTTATAATATAATACTTAAATGTTTACTGAGACTTACATTCTACTGAATGTATTCAGGACTGAAACCTTAAATATGTGACTTGGAAATCAGATTATTTAGAAACTGGTAGTTTCTAAGCTATATAAAAAATGAACCCCCCCCCCCACCAAAGCATGACAGTATGAACTTAAGCTGAAAGGTAGCTTGTTACCTTGAATCTGGTCTGGTTTATATATATATATTGCTGCAATGGATTCTAGGGATTAGCTACATTGGCATATTTTAAATTCTATGGACATGGAATTTTTTTTTCATCCATTGCACAGCTACTCATACAACCCTGTGATGCCTTGGGTATTTTAAATAAAATGCTGCATCCCAAAGAAGCAACTGTGCAGTATGAATTTTGAAAAAAGAAATAAAACAAAATCCATTCCAATTGGCTGACTGAATGGAGACAAACATCTGACTTTCTAAACAAAAGGTTTTAAAATGCTATTTAACATTTGCTCTAAATTTTATTTGTGCTCTTTCACTGGATTGGTCAAACAGATTCACACAACATAAACCTTTTAGGGAAAAAAAGTGCAATGAAATGGAATATTTTCCTCCTTAAAAAAGTAGAAAATAGAAGCTCCCCCCACCACCGCTTTTTCCTTTCAAAATCTATGAAAATATTTAACTTACCAAGTAGACCTGTCCCCAGTAGAGGGTTAAGTAGCTGTGGCACCACAGAGTTATTGTTGAGTTTAGCTGGACCAGATGTATTCCCAGCATTATTAGATATGCTCAGCAATGTTTCTGCCATTGACACCACTGCTGTCCCACCAAGGGTTGAGACAGACAGTGCTGCCACTGCTGATGATGTAGTGGCTGTGCCAGTGGTAGCCTGGGAGGAGATTGCTATGGAAACCTCTGGATGGTTAGCAGTGCTGCCCGATGTAGAGTTCAAAACACCTCCCAACAGCTGGGGATTCAAGGTCATGAATCCTGAGGCCCCAGTGGCAGCTGGGAGGAGCAGGGGATTTGAAGCAGTGTCTGTGCTTGAAAAGCTTGGGAAAGAGTTTCCCAGGGGGTTGGTTAACAGGGTCTCAGCTCTGTTGGTATCTGACTGACTGCTAAGCAATTGGTCTGGCAGTGGGGCTGTCATCTGTGTTACTGAGGGCACGGTACCATTTTGTTGTTGCTGTAAGAGGTCTGAGATGGACAGATTGAAAGATGCTAAAGGGAACATGGCAGATGTTTGGGCTTGGTTTTGAAGAAGAGCTGCTAGCAGCTGAACATGGACAGGTTGTAGCACCTGCCCATCCACTTCACCGGAGAGCAAAGCTAAAGCGGCATTTACATTTGGGTTGAGAAAACCTAAAGGATTGAGGTTGACCTCAGACTTGCCTTCTCCTGTTGAAGGCTGAAGTATATTTAATAGATTCTGGTTAAGGAGGTGTTGCTGATTCACTGGCAAAGAGATAGGTAGCGAACTAAAGAGGTTAGGATTCAAAGAGTGCGGAAGACTGTTGCTTGAAGCGCTGTTCTGTGGAAAATGCAGAGGGTGCTCAGGACCAACAAAAGGAAAGTCATTCCCAAGAGGGAGTTGGCTATGTAGTGGCGTTCCAACTGCAGTTGTGACAATGACACCATCTTGAAGAACAGACGTTGTCTTGGTGATCCCAGGTTGACAGCTACCAGCTACAGCTGTAGATGATGGTGGACCTGTCCTTCCTGAAATTGGAAAATAAAGATTAAAATCATTTTAGTAGTTGAGTTATATTTAGGACTCTAACCATAACCTTAGGACAAAAATCTGCCAGTTACACGAAACAATGATGCAACTCCAAGCCAAAATTAATTGTATTAAAACATGCTGAAGTGCCATATCTTTTAAAAAGTCAACAGGATAGCATACCTGGTAGGAGAAAATACAGCATAGACACGCTGGATTACAATTTCCAAACAGCATAGCCAAGGACAGGTTTCATCAAACTCATCATCCAAAACATTTAAGAAATACTAGCATATCTACTTCTGCTCTATGGATTTAGCTGTAACTACTCAGATGACTAGAGGCTCACTCATACTAATTCAAGACCACACTAAACAGGGGTTCTTGATCAATGATAAAGGATAACAAGTACTTTTTTTTTTTTTTTTTACAAAAATCTCCCAATACTTAAAAGTATGTAACTAATTATTAATACAATTCTAAGAAACAATACATGAGAAATAATTTGCATTAATGCACTTAAAATTAAGTATCTATTCCATTTGTTTGCTTGGAGGCAAACACTAAGGTCTGTACTAGAAGATGTTATCACATTTAAACACTAATGATTTAAAAAAAAGTGAATGAAAAGATAAGAGGGGAAGGTTAGAGCCCAGAGCAAATGAATTCTTCTTTCAAGACTGCCACCATGTGGTTTTATCCATCTAGATTATAATGAGGACTCCGCATGACTTAGGTCAAACCTTTAAAGATATAAATGCTTCCAAGATTATGGGGGTGGGGAAGAGTAAGAAGAGCACAGGTCAATTTTCTCTGCTTACTAGCAGATCTCCCTGAAAATTCCATATAAGTTATTTCAGTATAGAATTTTTAAAATAATAATTGCATTAATATACCACTCTTCTTTTTGTAAGCTTAAAACATTGTAAATGGTCCTATCCCAGTTTTGAAATTTTCAGACTTCTGAAACATTGATGAGACTGAGATATAATCCACACTGAGTTTCTATATTTAAACATCACTTTAAACTACAACACATTACACAAATACTGCAAAAATATGCTAAATCTTATTAACAGACCATCGCCAATAGCCCATATAGCTATTCCATTTCCAATATTTTTATTTATTTAAATATACTGTATATTTAGTATGTTAAGTTTATTTTGAAAATATTGGAGTGTTAAATAATACTGATGATATCAATAAAAATTGTACGCCAAAAATCAGCATCAAGAAAAAACAGACAAGCACAAAGAGATAGAATCAATAGATTGATAGAAAGATATTTCCTGCTTTTATTTTGTACAACTCATTGTAAAATCATGAGTCTGATAGCATCTTTTCTGATTAATACATTTTATTCAAAGCCAAATTTTATGCATGTACATCTCTCAAAGTAAACTGCAATTTGTATTAGTCAGCAAGGATGCTACCAGGTTCTTGAATTCTGACCACTATAAGCTAATATGGTTTTCTTCCTACAATGAAAAATAACCATTGTTTGCTGTGAAAAGTGAATTGAGATGTAAAAAAAATGGTTTTGAAAGGTAATTATTTGTATTAACACAGAACACTAAGTTTGCTCTAAATGAAAATATAAAAATGGAGGTTAATTTTGTGTCAGCAGTGTATTGTTTTATTTGCTAATAAAAATTGGCAAACTGCTGAGTGAAGAAAGCACATCATAGTTTTATGTTCTTCTAGTCTTAGGAAAATAGCTATGGAAAATGAAGCCAAAGTCAGACAAAATTTAATTCTTTGCACAAATCAAATTCCAATTGGAGAGAATGACTATTACTGAAAAATTAAATCAAATTAATCCAAAAAAGAAGAAAAACTAGCAAGGTTGATACTTTCTGGGGAAAGGTTAAGGAAGCAAACAATCTGACACATCCCTGCACAGACTATATGGAACAGGAAAAGACAGTGTGAAAGTCTTATCAAATGCATTTCCACTCAATGCTAATATCCCGATCAAAATCTCAACAGGAAAGATATACCTGAACTTTACTATAATTTTCCAATTTCCTTGTTTTCAAAAAGGAACACTTTCTTAAGGCAGGGGTGGGATGCTACCGGTTCAGCCCAGTTCTATAGAACCGGTAGCTCTGAAGAGCAGCAGACACCAAACCGGTTCGGTGTCTGCTGCTCTGTTTGGCCTACCCACCCGCTCTTGGCTGTCCTTTATTTCCTGCTTTTTCAACCTCAGCTGCTTTGCACGGTACAGCTGAGGTTGAAAAAGCAGGAAATAAGAGGGTTTTCAAACGCTGCGCACCCTCGCGCAGCGCTTCTCAGCTGTCCAGGAGTCACAGCTGAGGTAAACGCACTCTCACCGGGATGGGATTTTACCTGCCGGACAACTGGAAAAATCGTGCCGCTGACTGGCCCCGTCCCACTCACTCACTCCTTACCTGGCATGCGCGCCATCAAACTTGCCTGCTAAGTTGCTATTTTTCCTTTTTTTTTGCCCCCAGACCATCAGCTGTTCTGCTGTGCTAGGAGATTTAGATAAGCTAGAAAGCAGGAAATAGTTGGATTTCTTGCTTTCTAGCTAATCTAAAAGCAGAGCTGAGTCTGAAGCTTATATTATTCAGTGCAGACTCAGATAGCAGATGACAGAAACACAGATCTCTAAGTGAATCTGTGATTCTGTGAGCAACTCAATCTGCCTGCTTTGCCTGATTTTGGGTAAAAGTTGCTCTTTTTAAATAGAAGTTCAAAATTTACATAAATATTTATAATATTTATATACAAGCCAAGCCCAGCCAGTCACATGACCACCAAGCCACACCCACAAATTAGGCCACACCCACAGAACTGGTTGTTAAGAAATTTGAATCCTACCTCTGGTTTAGACTGTTTTATGAAAGGGATTTACATAATTGGCGAAGCTGAATGGTAATAGTTTCCATACATTTCTAAATTTCTACTCAGATAAACTATGATTTTTAACACCTTTCAGATTAGACTTCTTAACATTGATCAGTATCTGAAATAAGTTAATGCTTTTGGTCGTACCTGCACCTGTTCATAAAAAAGGGTTGTAAAGAGTGAAACTATACTAGCAAATTAGGATAATAGAAAATTATTACCTTATTGATATCTATTTTATACTAAAACTATTTTATAAACCTTTAATATTGACCATTGCTCAAGATGCCTTTCAATAAATCATAGCTCCAGCAAATAAGTCATATTTTGATATAAAGTAGCTAAGAAAGTGTCTAGCAATGTGAATTTAATTCTTTAAACCCAATTCTCCTACCGGAATGCAATGACACCATGGGAATAGCCATCCTCAAGGAAACATCTTTGTCTTCTAAGCTTGAGTATAAGCAGTAAACTAGCAGGCTTTGCTTGTGGGAGATCTGGAAGCAACTCCTGATTGGTGTCTTAAGAAGAACCAATCTCTTCCTCAGCCCCCAGGTTTTCCTGTCGGTCTTGTGTATAGTATAAGAACGGCAGGAATATATTTTTATTTATTTATTTGTATCCTGCCTTTATTATTTTTACAAATGTCAAGGTGGAGGTCATATCTAATATACCTTCCTCTTATTTTCCCCACAATAACAACCCTATGAAGTGAGTTGGGCTTATAGAGTGAGTGAGTGAGTGACTGGCTCAAGGTCACCCAGCTGGTTTTCATGCTCAAGGCGGGACTAGAACTCACGGTTTCCCACTTTCTTGCCTGGTGACTTAAGCACTATACCAAACTAGCTTATATCTTGATTTTCAGCAAAGGTTCTTTTCTATAGATTATTAAAAGGTTGTTAAATAATTGCAGGTCTGATCACTTCAAAGCTGTTATTAAATCAATGCTATTTTAAGAAGATAAATGACTGAAGATAACTGACTGAGCTGTCTAGAAGAATGGTCATTGCCTCCTACAAGTCCCATCAAGCCTTCAAAAGTGTATCTGTAAAAATGCCACTAACTGAAGAAAGCTCTTTTTGTTATGGAACTAAATAATTTCTAATCCGTTCAAGTATTCTATTTCTAACGTGACCAAGTTCAGCTAATTATGCCAGTGCAAATTGGCTACCAAAAGCATACATTCTGAGTTTGAAAAACATAAAGTCAGGGGTGGGATGCAAATATTTTTACTACCAGTTCTGTGGACGTGGCTTCTTCTGCTGCTGCTTCTTTTTTTCTTTTTGCAGCAAACCCCCCCCCTCCATTTTTTTTGCCACCTGGGCCTCAGGGAAGCCTCCTCGGAGGCCATTTTTGCTCCCTGGAGGCTCCCCTGAAGCCCAGGAGGCAAAAAATGGACTGCGAGGAAGGCCACACAGCACCCCACCGCATGCCCCCTTTTGCTTCCTGGGCCTCAAGGAAGCCTCCTGAGTGAAGCAGTAAGACAGTAAAGGGGATACCGGCACAGCTGATCGTCAGAACAACTGATTGTCGTGAAGAAAAAAAAAATGGAATACTGTAAGGAGCGACTGGGCAGGGTGGGGGAGAATGCAGTCAGCGATGTCGCACGTGCACACGAGGTCATGCATGCGCCATAAGGACTGCCTGGGTGGAGAGGGGAGGGGCGAGTGGAGAGGGGCGGGGCCAGCCAGGGGTATGATTTTCCAGTTTTCCAAACTGCGCAGAATCGTAACAACCGGTTCTACTGAAATGGTCCAAACTGGTAGAATCCCATCCCTGCATAAAATTAGTATCAATATCCTATGAACATTATTTCTGCTTCTCAGTTCTGAACTGCTGTGTTGACATAGAAGATCCGTAGAAAGATAATAGATACTTCTCCAGTATTATATAAAAGCTAACTTACATACAGTTGACTGTATATTTAAAAATTTCAAAGTCCATAAAAATTTGCGTTATGCAGGCATTATAAAGTAGTATGCTGCCAGGATAAATATCTATCCAATCCAAAAAACAGCTTAGGCAAAGCTTTCTAAAACATAATGTTCATTGCAGGGAATATTTGTATTTTGAGTTTAAGACAACACCTCAAGAAATCCACAGGAAAAAAAATTACTGTTTAGGACCGTGATGGCAAACCTATGGCACACGTGCCATAGGTGGCATGCAGAGCCTTTTGTGCGGGCATGCAAGCCCCAGCCAAACTTAACTGCACTGCGCATGCGTACCTCCCAGCTGATTTTTGACCCATTTGAGGCTTGTTTCAGCCTCCCAGAGGCTCGAGGGAAGCCTCTGCAGCCTTTGGAGGCTGAAAAACAGGCCTGTTTTGTCACTTCCCGTATTTTTGGAAATACTGGAAGTGATGAAACGGGCCCATTTTTTGGCTTCCCTCGAGCCTCTGGGAGGCCGAAAATCAGCTGGGAGGCGCGCAGTACAGGTAAGGGAGTGGCAGGGGGGTGGGATTACATGCGCATGCACAGGGGGGCATGGGGGGGCTGAGCGCATTGCCTTCTGGGTGCTGGCATGGGAGCGTGCACACACACACACACACACACACACACACACACACAATTTTCAGCACAGGAGCCCAAAACGGTTAGCCACCACTGGTTTAGGTAGTTGCCAGTTCCTCTGATATATAAGTTGCTATTACCACGACTAATAATTAAACAGCTAATAAACACGCCTTATCTGGAAGCAAAAGATTAAAAATTAATATGACTATGCAGAACTACACAACTGAAATTTATGATCTATATATTTCAATTTCTTTATAAATTCGTTATAAATTCCAATTACACTGCCCATACAAAGTTGACTTGTACTTAGATTGTATCCTGGGTCCAAGTTATGTTAATGTTTTCTTTTTGTACAGACAAAGAAATGTTTGTGCTTTCTTCTTAAAATGCTTCTTTTCTACTTGAGCGACAGTCTCATCTCACTACGATTGGCCTGCCCCACCCGTGCCGGTAGAGAAGGCATGTTGTGGGCCCTATCAGTCAAGATATTCCATCTGGCAAGGTCCAATCTGCCATTGCCTTCTGGAACATCTTATCTCCTGAAGTGAGGTCAGTTCCAACCCTCCTGACCTTCCAGGAGAGCTTAAAAACCTGGCTCTTCCAGTTGGTTTGGACCTTCAATGGAGAGGCTTCATGCTGTGGGTGATTAATGACATATCCCACCTTCTTTCCCTCTCATCGCATTCCCTCCCCCCATCTTTTTAGCTTGGTTGGTTTTATAATATTATATTTATATTGTTATGAATTATAACGTTTTTTTATCTTTCAATATTATAAGTTGTCCAGATTTATTGTGTGGCAAGATGGGTGGCTAATACATTGTACAAACTAACAAACCCAATACAATACATTAAAAGACAAGGAACGCCATAATTTAAAAGGGCAACGTACCTGATTCAGGACTGGTTTGATTGCAGCTGTTCATAATGCTGTTTGGTATCACTTTAGTGGAAGGTGCTTGGATTCGTGGATGAGCTGGATTCAGATGTAATGAATTTCCTAAAGTCATTCCCGACTGATTGAGCACCCCACAGTTTCCAGTAGGCTGCATCTGATTTATTAATCCTGCAAGATGGTTATTTGGGCCAGGACTAGTGCAATGGCCAAAATTAGTGTTTGAATTCAGGCAGTGCATACTTTCCCCTCTCAAAGGTAAATCCTGTGCCAGTGAATTCGGAAGAGTGCTCGAGCTCATAGTAGTATCAGCAAAATGTAGTTGGTTAGCAGAGCAAGGCAAAACAGTATTTGAGCTCCCACAACTAGAAATACTATTGCTGCTCATATGAGAGCTTTGGCAGCTCATGGACTGAAGTAACTGAGACATTGATGTGATGGGAAATGAACCCTGGTTTTGCTTTCTTATCAAATCAGGGCCAGATTTTGGAACGCCCACTGAGCTGTCCAATTGAGACTGCCTAAGCAAACTCAACACTGTAGTGGTTGGGGGTTTCCTTTTCCTCAAAGGATCTTTTTGTTGAGACATAAGTTTATCTCGTAGTGCTGCTCGACCACTCTGCCCTTCATTCGTCGGTAGAAGCACATTGGTGGTCGGTGGAAACATGGGGTTTAAAGTGCTATGTCCGTCATTGCTGCTATTGCTGGCAACTATTCCAGAATTGCTACTGCTGTTATTGTTATTGTTACCAGCAAGTTTATTTTGATTTGCTAGCTGTGCTTTGGCTGCTGCTGAGAGTAAACTACTAGCTGGAAAAGAGGCAGCATTGTGCTGATTCAAGATCTGATTTAAAGGCATTCCCAGCAAGCCAGGTTGACTCTTCACGGACCCACTTCCGGTAGACGCAGGTGGAAAAGCTGCATTTCCCAAAGGGTTCAACACGTTACTCATTCCAGCAATCAATGAGTTAGGAATGTCCTTATATTGGTGGAATCCATCTATCTTCATGGAAGGGCTTGATGGCATGGATGGTCTAGGAGATCCTATTGTTGATCTTGGTGACCGAGGAGGGACTTTAATATTAGTACAAGATGACTGTGGTCCTACTGGCATCATGAAATTTCCATGATCTGATGATGTGGAAGAAGAGCGTGATCTTTGGGGTGAAGCCTCAATCCTTCCAATTCCAGATCCCATCATATGAACTGGTGACGTTACTGGTGAGGGCGAGAGAGAAGTTGAAGCAGAGTGCTGAACTCTTTGCATGTGGCTTCCGTGGTTTGTGTGACCAGGTTTTACAGTTGGCAAAGGGAGATTACTTGGTAAAGGAACAACAGCTGGAGGCATGCTTACATTCATCACAGGTACCTGAGAGTGGACATTTGAATGGTAAGTACTTGGATTCATTATAACAGGATTTTGATTCATGGGCTTGCTGGGAATGGGGTCAAGAATGCCAAGTGGATCCTTTTCTGATGTTAATGGCTTTTTCTGAAGTATACATGAAGAAGGTGGTGGTGGTGGCGGTGGTGGCGGCGGTAGCGGGCCTTGAGGTGGTTTGTGGTGAAACACTGCTCGCGACATTTCCATATTAGCTGAAAAATTACACATGGGTTTTTTCATTCCTGGACTTTTGGTGGTCAGAGTTGGAGAAAGAGGTATATTAGTTCTTCCAGCCATTGCACAAGATGACTGCACAGGAGAACCATGTAACATAACAGAGGGTGGGGATAGAGGGGTCCTGTTCATGTGAACAGGGCTAGAATTGGGTGCTCCATGAAAATTGGAATTATTCCTTGTGAAAACATCTGGACTTCCAAGTGGATCTGTCCTAGGTGAGATTGAACCATCTCCATATATTTGTGATCCCGATGACGCTGGACTCGGCATTCCTCCATGACTGCCACGATATGGCGACTTCTGCCCGTGTTCATTATTGCCCAATCTCTGTCTAGGGTAGACAGAATGAAGTTCTTGTTGGCTTGCAGTCATCTCTTGCACATATAACCTACCCATGGCATTTGAGGCTCCCATCATCAACTTGAAAGGAGTTTTACATTCTGGCATCACAGAATTAGTTATTCCTTCATGTGATTTATTCCTCACTGATCTTGGAGTTGCCGCTCGTGAAGGTACTATTGGACTTATGTCTGATTTGAAAAAAACATGAAAATTACTATTTCACAACTACATAATTCATATAATAAAATTTAAATCACTTAAACCAGGAATTCTGGTAGACATTCACATACTGTATACCATATATGCCCTATTACCGTTTTCCCTATCTTACACTTGTCTAAATGTATGGTTTCAATCTTCAAAGTTCTCAGAAATGCCTATCCTGAAGCCCATCATTTCTGATGTGCCCAATTCAGGGAAGACCTATGTCACTGCAGCAAACTGGGAACAGAAATTCAATCAATTGAAAATTGATCTCTGCAGCCCTTCTATAGTATCGACAGTAGACAATTGGAGCATTCAATGTTGTAGGAACTAGGTAATACAACCAATTATTTAGACTTTTAGATCTAACCAAAGTTAATTGTGCAATTCAGCTAGAAAAATCAAATAACTTCCTTTATCCCATATGAAATAAAAATATCACAATGATACCGGTATGGCACCTGTGGGCCTACATTTCTATATGAAACCATGCATATGACTTTTTGGTCTAAGCAAAATTCTGTTCAGGTACAAGTTGAACTACTCTGAATTGGCTCCCTATGGATTCCACTAGCACCTAAAATTGGATTCCTTCACATATACTACAAATATTTAAGACTGTACTTAATTGTCTACCTCTTGACATAGCATAACATTATGACTTGGGTCCTCCATATTCTTTATGCTCCCCCATGGGACACTTGTCATAGTTGGAAGTCTCAAAGCACAGGAAGGCCTACAATGATACTCTTTCTCTCCATGCAGCTGTGCTTGAGGAATGATGAGCCCCTTCTCAGAATGGCCATGACAATACCCCTGTGACCCTCTCTTTAAGTGGTTTACAGAGCCAGCATTTTGCCCTTAACAATCTGGTTCCTCATTTTATCGACCTCAGAAGCGTGGAAGGCTGAGTCAACCTTGAGCCAGTGGGAATCGAACTGCCAAACTGCTTGGCAGTCAGCAGTCAGCAGAATTAGTCTGTAGTACTGCATTCTAACCATTGTACCACCATGGCTCTAATAAAGATTGGTTTGATTTTTAGGCCTGTGCGTGCTTCAAATTATATTACAAGGATACTTTTGAGATGCCAGAGGTGCAAATGTAGCATCTGTCTGCAACTCTTTAAAACAAATCCATCTTTTATTACCTTTCTTGCCACCTTCTGGCCTCCCCCAATTGCTTGTTCAAAGTCCCCTGGGTATGATGCTCATGGGACTCTAGGATGCTTCAACCATTGATAAGTGCCCAATTTTTTATCACATGATAATGGGACTGCTGCTACCATGGTCATAAGTATAGCAATAGCACTTAGACTTAGATACTGCTTTATAGTGCTTTACAGCCCTCTCTAAGCGGTTTACAGAATCAGCATATTGCCCCCACAATTTGGGTCCTCATTTTACCCACCTCGGAAGGATGGAAGGCTGAGTGAACCTATGAGGAACAAATCTAGGTAACTTTTTTAAAGCTCTATTGTAACTTTGCATAATTGTTAAGGATTACCTGTATTCACAGAATGCTGATAGCATAGCTACTTCCCATGCATAGTAAATTCCCAGAATTGCAGCATTTTGCCAAGATATGGGACTGTCACACTGATTTACTTATCTAAATATTTTTACAGATGAAGCCTCTAATACCATAGCTCAGGATCATTCTAACCAAAACAACCATTTTTTGCACCTTACAAAAAAGTATTATCTAAATAGCTCTCTATAACTACCATACTAGGGAGTGAACCATAGACCTTTGCACATAAAGCTGGTATGCATAATATTTTAAATTCCACTCCAAGTGGAGGTAAATTTAAAACTGATGGATTAAGACAAGATAGTTCAAAGCCTGGATAAATGTCTCTCATAAACAGATGGACATGCCTATATAAAAAGTTATCAACCTTTGTGATTTTTTAAATAATCCTCTTTACTTATGCAAATGGCATGCATATCAGTACTGGATTTCCTCGTTCCCTGTAATGAGAAAGAGAACTCACTTGTTCCACCTCCAGGACTAGTTAGAACCAATGAGGGATGTGGTGCTTCCATGCTTTTATGAAGGGTAGCCACAGCAATAATTTTCCGTTTATGGATGCATAGCTTAGTGACATCTTCATCTGCTTTAACATCTTCAGCTGTTCTTTGTGTTACAGCAACTCCAGGGTCAAAATTAAATACCTTAAAATAATGTTGGAATCATAATGTTACATAGTGGTCCTAATTAAGATCACTGATCCAACGGCAACTGAAACATTATCTAATTTCTTCTAAAACTGGTCCATCAAATAAAATGTTATTTTTTAAAAAAAGAGCTGCCCTTCTAGAGTACCTGGAGAGCAACCTGTAACTGATTATATGACTCATGAACCCTTTATCATAGAACTTAAGAGATCCTTTTGACTTAGTGCTGGAAAATCTGTGGGATGATGTTCTGCTGTTTTAAGGATTCTTTTAATATTTTAAAGCCTCCAGATAGGGGGATATCAATTCTCAGAATTTCCATCTAAGTTTGTCTGTTGAGAATTTTGAAATTTGAACTTCTTATATCTGGAAATTGTCAAGATCGGAAACGATTGGTTTAAAGCATTACGATAATTCTTCTACCCTCCAAAAAACTCAACCATTCAACATATTAACAACAACAAAACACTGCCAGGGGAACAAGGAAAACCTGGAAGAGTTGCCCACTCTGGCTCATGGAAGGAGGTGGTGGTAGGGGATAAAGATGGGAATTGTTGCCCACTTCTGATCCAGAAGATTAAGGTAACCACAGTACCAATTGTTCTCCACAAAATTTTCTAATACATTGTTTAAATTGTAGCTTAAAAATATTTCTTACTACAGGGTTTTGTTCTCCTGTCTTGGACCATCAATACTTTTCTCCTTTATCTATTGTTTCTTTCAAACCCTATTTCTAAATGTGGAAAAGAGTACAGCTATTTATTTTTAAAGGAACTTTGGAACTGCTACACTGTAGAACTGCAACTAAGAAAACTGATCTGACAAAGGTGTGCTTTTGTACATTATTCTACTGGCCAATCATGTCACGTTATTTTTTTATGATATCCCATGCCCTACTTCTCCTTCCACCCATTCCTTCTCCTCCTAAATCAGTTTGTGTTCAATTTCAAAAACATTTAAATAGTATTTGACTTATATTCATCGTCAACATCTATCAACCTCAATTAGGAAGGATAATACCTTCTTATAATAGATAGGGAGTTGTTAGTACTTAAAACCCAATACATTTCAAGTTATGTTACTTTTTCATTTAGTATATTTAAACATCTAATTTTACCTTAGGAAGGATGAGAGGACATTCTAAACCACACTTGCATGTTCCATCAGTCAACAGGTATGTTTTAACCTGCTCCAAACAGGACAATAAAGACCCACTAGGACTGAAAGAATAAAACATGTAACAAATCTATGTCAATTAGTGTTAGAAGCACCTTATGTTAACAGTTCAAGTAGCAGATTAAAAAGCAATAACAGTCAATATAATTTATCAAGAAGTCAAGAAGAATATTTTTTTCCATTTAGAACAGTATTTTTAACGCATTTTTCTCTGGCCATTTTGCAACAAGCATTCAAAGCTTGAGATTTTAGTTCTTCTGAATACTGTGACTATCACTTGTTAACTTATAATGAATTCAGTATGCATATGTCAGTCATCACATATTTAATATATAATTTGAATATGAGATTATTGTTAAGACACTAAAGGTTATTTTGACAATTGAGAGTTTTTGTGAATGTTGTGTTTTTCTTCCAAATCTCATTTTCTATTTCATTGTTTCTTGTTCTTGAATGTTAAATGATTCAGAGTTGTTTGGGAATCAGGTGGCCTCCAAATCTCATAAAATAAATAAATTTAATGCATAGATGTATTGTGGAACTATTGTTCAATTATTTCAGACAGAGAATTAGGCCCATACTGGGAGAATTTCTCTTTCTCTCTCTCATCCCCCCTCTCCCTCTCACACTCACTCACACACGTTCAAGCTTCTATATCATATAATTGTTTTTAACCAACATCACTAACCTACTGCAAGATCCCTTCACTAGCGCACAATGCAATTTGGATAGTAATGTAGTCTATAAGAGAAATGGTTTCTGGAATGCTTTTGTTTAGATCAGGCATGTCCAATCTGTAGCCCACGGGCTGCACGCGGTCTTGAACATCTGGTAGTGTGGCCTTACAAGATAATAATAAAAAAATATAATAAAGGAAGTTTATTGTTTATATACATTAGTTATACTATATATTTTATATGCGGCCCAAGACAATTCCATTTCACTCTATGCAGCCCAGCCCAGCCAAATGTTTGGTCAACCATGGCTTAGACTATATGTAGTGAAAGGTTGTTTATAACTACTGGACAAGTCAGCATAAAGGATACAGTAAGTAGAAAGGTATCTGGAGCACAATCCATTTTACGTATTCGGCCTACTCAAACAGTGACAGTTTATTTTGGGATATATGCACAGTACTCCCAAGCAAGCTACTGCATAATTGGAAATGGAATAAAAGAGACTCTCATTTCCTGTTCTTCTGTTGTTCAGAAGTCTCAAAATTCTGCCTGCTATTTGTAACCAGCCGAATTCTGCGACTGATGATATCTTGCCCTTCAATCATCTTATGGGGTAGGAAGGATCTTGTCCTCTAGAGCAGGGTCTTCCAACCTTGGCAACTTTAAGACTTGTGGACTTCAACTTCCAGAATTCCTCAGCCAGCTTTGCTGAGATTCTGGGAGTTGAAGTCCACAAGTCTTAAAGTTGCCAAGGTTGGAGACCCCTGCTCTGGGGCATCCTGGAGCTGTGAGGGTACTGAGGTCTAAAAATATATTACGTAAAATCAGGATATTCTTTACCTTCCATTTCTAACCCTAGTTCAAAAAGCAGTTCACCTAATAATGTACAGATGTTCAAAGTATAGCATAAAGTGGCACCAAGGAATGTTATCTAATTGTTTTCTGAAGAAGATTGGATATTGAAATTTTGCACACATCAGAACTAAGCTTAAAACACAAACTTTTTCTCCCTTGCAAGAAAGTGAGTAACCAAACCTGGAGTGTAGTCTGTCAATGTTACACTTCAAAATCACTGCATTTCTCAGGAATTTCAATTTTATTTTAGTTAAATTGTTAAGGATATTCCTGAATTGGTGGTATCAAGGTGACGAGAAAGGTTGAAAATATTGCAAAATTTTGGGATCATGGCATCACTGTTTTATAGTGTTATTGTGTTTTGACAGATTTTTACCTTCATTAAAATACTTCAGATTTTCCATAGATGAGCTGATAAGTCCTGATTATTAATTACTTGATATTTCTCACTTTGAAGTGCTAAAAGTAGTTCTTGACTGATGACCACAATTGAGCCTGGAATTACGGTGATAAACAGTTGTGGTCGCTAAGTGAGATGCCCACACATGATCATCTCTCTTAATGACCACATTCCTGGCTTTTGCTATTGTGATCCATTAACCAACTGTGCAGGTCATTAAGCAGGGTGCCTCAGGGAGTGGGGGAGCCCTGGCACAGGCCCAGACCTGCATTGCAACACTTCCCCAACTCACACATGGCTTTTTCTGGGATGCCCTCACCCCCCACCCCTGAGGCATCCCTTGTGCAGCTTCCTGATCCTCTGAGACCCACATCCTTGGACCTCATCCTCCTGGTTACATCTTACACCAATTACCTCTTCCAAAGATCATTTTTCTGAAACAGTGTCCAACTGATGTGACATGTGATCTTCTGAAAGATTGTGAGAATGGTAGCCATTTCCAGAATGGCGTGAGGTGGCCGTGTGTTGCATTGGCTGGGTGCTCTTTTGGAAAGGCAACTCTCAGATTACAAGAACTGCAGCTGCTTACAAAATGGCACTCGCTTCCTGATGGCACAAGGCAGTTTCTGTATAAGAAGGCTGTGCAATGCATTATCTGATTAGAAAGGAAGAGATGAGTGGAGCAAGACATGATGGGACAAAGAGAAGGCCCAAGGGAGAGGGACCCAGCGGGATGGCCTGTGGGACCTAGCTGAGTGAGAAGCAGGCCCAGGGATCCAACCAGAGCAGAAGGCGGGGTGGGGGGTGGGGAGAAGATTGGCAGGTGAGTCAGTTGCAGTGTCCCTATAGTCAGTCTTAAGTGTGAGTGGATTGCCAAACATCCAAAGTGTGATCACTGGCTGCAAGGATGCTACAGTCGCCATAATGTCAGGTACAGGTTGTCTCTTTGTTCAGCACTGCCATAATTTTGAATGGACACTGAATGGATGGTTCTAAGCCAAGGACTACCTGTAACACAATGAATGACTGTTGGAACTGGATGTTGCCTAATTTAGGTAACACTTCATGTGGTACTCTAACAAAACACATAAATTAACATAAATTACATATATGCTGTTCAAATAAATATAGCTCCATTGAAAACTACAATATGAATGAAATCTCCCTTTAATTGTGTAAAATTTGGAACTTCCAGGAGTCATTTTCATTTGCTTTTAAGTATTATTTCATGTTTTTGCAAAATTCCAGTCTTTTCTCCATTCTATTGTTTGCACTATTCCTTCCAAATATGCTGTTGAAGAAAATTATGCCTTGCTTTATATCTGATACAGTAAACTAATCACAGATCAGTTATTGCTATATAAATCAAATGAATCTGAAAGATTACTAAAGCTGATAGTATAGCTGCTATTCTGACCATGCCATGCCATGGCATGTGCTCCAAGGAAGCAAAGCTTCAAATTGCTTAACATACCAATCAGCTGGCAATTACCCAAGTCCTTTGCCAAAAATATAATGGATTTTATACTTGTGCCAAGTTCTAGGAACACTTGACAGAGAAGTTATAATACAAATGTTCGGTCATAGCAAAAATAGAGTCAGATTTTCAATCTGTGGATACTAGATTTATTGCTTTGCCTCTACTGCAGATTATGTAGTTGTTG
Source organism: Notechis scutatus (assembly GCF_049901735.1). Lineage (NCBI taxonomy): Eukaryota > Metazoa > Chordata > Lepidosauria > Squamata > Elapidae > Notechis > Notechis scutatus. The sequence continues at coordinate 202,768,601 of NC_142009.1, forward strand.
ACACAAAGTTAGATACTATCTATTAAAACCAAGACATACAGTAACAGTATTTGTACACTGGTTAAATGGATTTCATTGGAATAAATTCAATAATATTATTTTACATAATGTAACATGCCATAATATAAATATCTATCTTCATGTGACTGAACATCTCACATGCTAGTAAAATAATTCTCAAGATTTTACAATCCAAACTTCATGCACACATGGAATGAAAGCCAACGTGTGTATAAGCTGGATTCAAAAGAGTCAGAGACACTAGAGATCACGTTGTTAATGAGTGAAGGATAATGGAAAAGACTGCAGAATGCCAAAAATGTGGTTATTTTTGCTTGACTCTGTAAAGTATCACAGATTGTAGACAGCCCTTAAACATCAATATACCAAGTCACCTCATCTGCCTACTGAAAAATGTATGATGACCAAGAAACAAATAAACAAAAAAGGATTATGCAGCAACAACTTAATGGTTCACAAAAGGAAAAAGACTGTGCCAAAGTTATATATTGTCATTTCATTTTTTAAAACTTGTACGTAGAACATATCATGAAAAGTGTTGGACTCTAAGAGAAGTTAGGATGACAATTGCTTTGACAAAAAATATCAACTACCTCAGATGCGCTGATGGTTCCACTTTGATGGTAGGATCAATGGAAGAATTAAGGCATCTCTTTTGTTGAAGGTGAAAGAATAAGAATGAAAAAGCTGGTCTGCTCTTTGATATGAAAAAAAAAACCCATTCAGATTATGCCAACGGGCACTGCCAATGCAAATAGGTAGAGAAAAAAGTTGAAAAGCTATCAGAGTTTATTTTCTTAGTGTCAAAAACTCACAGGGATGATGACTGTGACATGAAATACAAAGGGGCTTGGGAGATGACAGATCTAGACAAAATGCTGAAGTGCACAGAAAGGCACATATAGTTAAGGCTGTGTTTTACTTGTTGTAACACATGCCTGTGAAAACTGGACAATCAGAAAGGTGGAAGGAAGGAAAATGGCTATCTTTGAACTGTTGTGCAGGATAAAACTATTCAGATTACTTTGTGCTAGAAAAAGAAGTATATAATTCAATATTAGATGAAGTAAAGTCTAAATGCTCACTGGAAGCAGTTAATAATGAACTAAACCATAAATAATTTGGACACATAAGATAAAGACAAGAACCACCAGAAAAAGACTCTGATGCCTCAAAAAATCAAAGGCAGTTGAAAAAGAAGCTAACGAAAGACATTGATGACAAAAGCAGCAGCTTATAAGGACAAAGAAATAGTTTCAGACAGACAATCTTGGCAATATTATATGCATCAGGCCATATGAGCCAGAATATATATCTCTACAACTTGTCCTCATTTAGCCAATACCTAGTTTACAACAATTTATAGTTACGACAATGATGGAAAAGTAATTTTGTGACTAATCTTTGTATTTATGACCTTCAAATGTCTGTAAAGCAAAGGAAACTGAAGTAAGAACATAAGAACAATTGTGATTCCACATAGGGCCTTCTGTGGTTAATGATTGAGTCAGTGGCCCCAACTATGGTTGCTAAATGAGGATTACCTATATCTCTGTCTCCAGCTATGTCTGCTCAGTAATGTAATTAAAAATTGCCTTGTTAGATTTTTTTAAAGAGCAATAACATTGAACAATAGGAAACTATATATAGCGTCTAGGATATAAATTAGAAAGCTTAATTTGTAGGATAACACCATACAGTTAAGCTAATTTAATAGCCTTAACATGCAAAATGGAACAATAGCTGAAAATGACATGAGGTAGCATGCAATATGATTCAGAGTGTATGATTTGTTTTCATGTATTGTATTAATTTTTATTCTTTTTTTCCCAGATTTCCAGGTCTTGGTATACATCTACGACATATTCAATATGTAGACACTGACTTTATAACAAAGAGAAAAAGAATTTTTTTGTTTAGTCATGTTAATAACCTTAAACACATTCTTGCCTTCTAACTTTTTCTTTCTTTCCTTTTTAAAATGTTGATGGGACAGAATGTTATTATTAGGTCAAGATGAAATATCTCATTTTTCTTTTTCTTCCATTTCAAGAAATGAGTGGGAAAAATGGACCAAATACTTCAATCGCTATTTTGAAGGTTGCTGGATATTGCCCTTGTAATAAAAGAATAGGCAAACACAGAAGATTTGTTGAAATATTTGTCATGATGATGATGTGTCATAGGTAACTCTCAGAAAATTGTTCCAGTACAGGACTCACAGCTTAACCAAGTGAATACTGTCGTAATCAAGTGAAGTCAAACACGTCCACTGACCAGAAAGTAACCTTACTATGTTGCTCAGAGCTACCCAGCACATTTCCTTCCAGTCTTAAAAGTCTTTATTTTGAGGGGTTGACATATATTTAATGAAACATAAAATACTATCCCATTTTTACTTCTTAAGAATGATAATACAGGTAGTCCTTGACTTACGACCACAATTGGGCCCAATATTTCTGTTGCTAAGCGAGGCAATTGGTAAGCGAGTTTTGCTCCATTTTACAACCTTTCTTGCCACAGTTGTTAAGTGAATCACAGCAGTTGTTAAGTTACTCTCACGGTTGCTAAGTGAATCCGGCTGCTTGTGAGAAGGTTGCAAAAGGTGATCACATAATTCCAGGACACAACTGTCATAAATAGGAGTCAGTTGCTAAGCATCCGAATTTTGATCACATGTCCATGGGGATGCTGCAACAGTTGTAAATATGAAAAACAGTCATAAGTCACTTTTTTTCCAATGCCATTGTAATTTCGAACAGTCACTAAATTAACTGTTATAACTTGAGGACTACTTACATGGCTTATGTGCAACAATAGTATTTTCTTTGTTTTGTACCATATTAGATTCTTATTTTTTTATTTTTATAATATTAGATTGTAAGGCTATACCTACTGGCAAATTGCTTCTCACAATTATCCAATTATCTTCTCCTTTTAACAAGGACGTTGCCAGTGTATTCATTACTTCTATTTAAATTCTATTTTATAACAATCTCCTTTGTCACTTCAGCCAATGCCCATTTTCAGTGTCTTGTGTAATCTAAAATATCTTTTAATTTATAGATTCAAATGAGACATTAACTTTGTTTTGATAGCGATAACATCCACATTTATCACAACCAAATGTAGTATTAATCATTATTATAACAAGTTTACTTTCCCCCAATTTCTTATTTTCTCAACTATGTTAGGTTGTGGATTTATGTAGTTTAAAAAAAAACCAATTCAGATAGTTCATGGACATTTTATATTACTTTTTCCTGATATGTGCATTTTATTTATAATTTTCCTACTCTGCACTTTTACTAAGCAATTTTGCCTTCTATATTTTTCTGCATAACTTGCAATAAATATATATTTTGTGTAGAGGTTTCTAATTGCAAACCACATTATAGAATGGCATAGAAATACTTCAACTGAGATATATTTACAGAAAAATTTGGAGGAAAGACGTGTGCTGTTTATTTCTTAACTGCAATTCTGTCTCTAATTAATACTATTTAACCCAGTTCTTGAAAAGGTACAAGAGAAAAAAGAAAAAGTAGAAGCAGTATGAATGGCAAAAATGAAATTTTGTTATTAATTTTACTACTAAGAATATAATACATTTGTACCATAAGGAAGTCCAACAATCAGATCCTTCCATTTTTATTTCAAAATTTAGAACCAACAGAAGAGTACTTTGGCAAATCAGCACAACATTAATTGTACCACTAAATAATTATATTTAATAGGCAAAATAAAACACCACAAATTTTAAATAGAATGTACTTTTTAGGTATATGCAATTAATTTCAATATTCTGGTGTAGACACATAATTCTAGCTTAATAAATAATGTATTTATTTTAGTGTATGGCGTTGTTACATTAGATAGGAGACTATAATGCTAATGCATAGTAGTTTGCTACCTGTTTACTAGCTCTGTTAGGTACACACTTGTGAGCTTCCCACCATGTGCCACAAGAGGGCAAGGTAGCTTTGGACCAGGAAGACGAGTGGCTTTTCCTGCAGCGCCATCCAAGGCCCTTCTCTCTTTACCTAAGCTATCTTGTAAATGGGAGTCACAACTGGGAAGGTTCAGTGCTAGCAGGATTTTAACTGCCGCACAAAGCGCCAACTCTTCTTGTACTCACATAAAACATGATTTTGAACTGCTAGGTGGGCAGAAGCTGAGGCAAGTAATGAGAGTCCACCCCAACATGCAATGCTTGGACTTGAACTACTGGAAGAGAGACCATTAAGCCACTGAGCTACCACACCTCTTAGTAAAGAGTTTACTAAATAGCAAACAAGTGGTAGGCCCAGTGATGGTGAACCTTTTGGGCTCAGTGTGTCAAAAATGTGGAAAATCTCTTACAGATAGTCCTCAACTTAGGATTCCAATTGAGCCCCAAATTTATGTTGCTAAGTGTGAAATTTATTAAGTGAGTTTTGTCCCATTTTAGGAATATTCTTGTCAGATTTGTTAAGTGAATCATTGCAGTTGTTAGATCAGTGTCACACTTGTTAAGTAATCTGGTTTCCCCATTGACTTTGCCTGTCAGAAGGTTACAAAAGGTGATCACACGATCCCAGGACACTGCAACTGTCATAAATGTGAGTCAATTGTCAAGCATCTGAATGAAAATCGCATGATCATGGGGATGCTGCCATGGTTATAAGTGTGAAAAATTGTCATAAGTCACTTTTTTCACTGCCATTGTAACTTTGAATGATCACTAAGCAAACTGTTGTAAGTCAAGGACTACCTGTATTTGATTCTGTTGCTGTGTCATATTCCCCTGCAAGAAAAAGAGAAACCCTATCTCCCACAATGAACAACAGCACTAGGTGGCAATGCTGAGGCTGAGCCAGATGTCTAGGCCTCAACTTTAGCCCTCGAAGCACAATTGCCACTCAAAAAGGCTACTTCACCCTATCATCAAGGCATGCCAGCTTTCCATTGCATCACATAGTAAGAAAAAAAAACATGTAGTAACCATACATGTATTTGCTGTAAAGGAAATTGAAAATTTCTTTCTATTGTTTTTTCCTGCTCTTTCTTTCTTTCTTTCTTTCTTTCTTTCTTTCTTTCTTTCTTTCTTTCTTTCTTTCTTTCTTTCTTTCTTTCTTTCTTTCTTTCTTTCTTTCTTTCTTCCTTCCTTCCTTCCTTCCTTCCTTCCTTCCTTCCTTCCTTCCTTCCTTCCTGTATTAGTTGTGTTAGTTTATATTATATACATATAGTTATAAGTGTGAATGTGTGTATGTATAAAAAAGATGCACAATAAAGAAGACAGAATGCTAAATAAAAAAGTCTTGCAAAAAAATTATCAAATCAATGCTGATCAAATCAATGTTCATACTAAATGAATAAATCAAACATATAAAAAAGTCTACTTCAAAACAGCATATAGACTTGAAATCAGAGATATTTTTATTGGGTATCTTGCCTGAAGGATACAATAGAGAATTGACGTATTTGATTATAAATGTGTTAATAGCGGCTAGAATTGCAATTGCTAGGAATTGGAAAAGTAAAAAAATTCCAATAGAGGAAGAGGTGATTAAGAAAACGATGGAATGTGCAGAAATGAGTAAATTGACATTAGCAATTAGAGAGCAAGAAGATAAAGAATATTATAAAACTTGGGATTTATTTTATCAATGGTTAGATAAGAAAATAGAGAAGTAAACTATGTTATAAAAAGGAATAGTACAATATATAAGATAATGATGCAATGATATTATATAATTGAACATAATGAAATGAATTGTATGTTCCCAGATTTGTTAAAACTTAGATTCGCTCAATAAGAACTATGTAAATTTATAGCTGAGTCTAATAATGACACAACAATAATACAATATAATATAATATGTATAGTTGACTTTATGCAATATGAATGTATATTTGGAAGGGGAAGATTGTTGATATTGTGACATTGCCCAAAAGAAATGTACCAACCAACATGCTGTATCTTGGAAGATAGTTTTATGTTGATGTTTCGTGTTTGTTAGTGTTTGTCTTTAAAAAATAAAAAAACTTTAAAAAAAAGTCTACTTGAATATTTTGGTTTAGCTTAGCATCCAGTATTTTAATGGATTTTACAAGGTTATTAGCTAATTTTTCATGACCTAATAAAGACTTCTGATAAATGTGCTAGGTTTATTATACATTGTAATCAACTTCAAATTATGAATACCAATATACCTCTTTTTTTGCTTCTTAAAAGGTATCTTATAAACAGCTTGTCTGTTTTTCAACATGAGAAGAAAAATACATTTGGTCTCAATAATGGTTTAGACAACTACACGTTTGATTTTGGAAAAATAAACCCATTGTTTATAGGGTTTTATTGCCTTTTTTCTTCAGAAACTTTAAATAATTTCCCCTTCCTGAAACATTTAGCTCACTGTTCTGACAACATTTTCTAGATTTGCATACACATGATAGTAAGCTTCAGTTTTCCAGACATTTTAACATTTAGAAATTGACTTATTCAGCAGATGGTTCATAGATAGAACTAAGCAAGATTAATCTTTTCTACTGCAGGGAAGAATAAAGCCATGTAAACACAGAAGATTGCCCACGGCAGTATGTAAAATCAAAATATGAATTGAAGTCTACATTCCTGAGTTTAAATCCCAGGCTTTTTCTTTCTGCATTTCTAAGCCAATAGTTTGGAGAACTTGTGGGCCACTTGTTGCATCAAGCAGCCATGTGGAAGTGAGGAACTTTACACAGGCCTAAACTCAGGTATCAATCTCTTCTCCTTTTGCATATGTGCCAAGAAGAAACCTCCCTGCCACAAGTCCACACGGAAATAAGTCCCTTCCACCATGGATACAAGGAAAGAAACTCCTGATCGTTGTGCATGTAAAGAAAGTGGTTAAATCTGAACCAAAAGGAAACTTTAATTCTACAATACTGTCAGTGGATTTCTCAATGTATTTTCAGTATTATGAAGTTTGAATATAACATGTTTATATAATGTTCTTGAAAGACATACATGGTTCTAACTAAGAAACCCTTATTTTTTTTTCCTGCTGGATCAGGACAAGTAGCCATCTTATATTTATCACTCTTCAGATTTGATGCTATTACTTTGTACATACAATTAATGAAATTCCAAAATGTAAAATCCATCCATTTAGAGGCAATAGATCAGGGGTGTCAAACTTGATTTCATTGAGGACCGCATAAGGATTGTGTTTGATCTCGGGGGGCCGGGGTGGGGTGAGCATGGCCAGCTCAATGTTACTTGTTGAGGCTCCGTTTTTAGCCGCGATGGCCTCCTGCAGCCTTCTGCCAGTGAAAATGGAGCCTGGGGAGGCTCTGCACATTTTTGCTGGCAGAGGCACAATGGGCTGGTCCTTCGCTGTTTCTTCGCGGGCTAAATCTAAGCACTCTGCTGGATCCAGCTGGATCTGGCCCATACGCCTTGAGTTTGACACCCCTGCAATAGATTATCCAATTTGGGGAATGGAACTTTTTTTTTGCATATATCCAAAAAACCAAGCAGGATTATAGGATGCTTTAAATGTGGGTATTGAAATGTTTCTTAACTTAATGGATAAAAAAATGCACACATTGATGTACTGTATATGACTTGTCAGCCTCTTTATTATGTCAGTTTTCCACAGTGGGGTATTCAGTGATTCACAACCTATCACTTGGCTTTTACATGATTACGTGCCCTATCTGTTTCTTAAGCACATTTATGGCAGACAACAACAGATGTGAAGTTTCAGATATTTAAACCTATAAGAAAATATGAACATGACTTTTAAGTGATATATTAATAGCACATTTTTAATGGGGGCTTTTTTTTTGCTTTTCATGCCCTCGAATGAATCAAATTTATTTTCCACAAGTCAACTTAATTATTAAATAATGTTAATTATTAGCTGTGGAGCTTTCTGAGTGCCTTTTTTAATAATCTCTTTCTGCACTGAAAGGCTCATGGAATTTTAAATATTTTTATAAGATGATGTTAATGCTGTTTCTTTGAACTTTTATGTTCTATGAAATTATTAAATATGTTCTATCAGAAGCTTCTCTGTTTAATCTGTATTTAGAAATTGCAGAAACTATTTTCACCCAGGTTTATCCGCATTTAAAAAAACCAAAATACCACAAATTAGTTCTTAATATAGAGGCTACTTGAAAAAGTGAGCTAAGCAGGTTTGTGGACAGAGTTAATTTTAGACATTTTGTTTTATCATTGCTTTCTCAGGATAGCAGAGATTACTGTTTATGGGTGTAAGAGTCATCTATTATTTTCTTGAGAATTCAGCAACTCTTATTCCACAAAACTCTGATGACGAAGGCATTTTCAGCCAATGACATAGCTGCATACTTACCTAATATACAGGACTCCATTTTGATCCACCCTCCGTTGCCAACCAACTGGGACTTGTACTGCTGGCAGCCCTCCATCTTTGTCCCCACTGTCACATTCCTTGCTTCCATTCATTTTTCTGATTAAGCTTATGATTCTTCAAAGATATCAACAGGAAGATGATATCCTTATTCTAAAAATCATCATGGCCTTCAGGAGGTGGCCACACGGCACAGTAATTCCCAGGGTGTACAAAGTGCATTGGAAGGCCTCTGTCTCAGTCCACAAAGTCGACCATTTTTGTTGCTGTTCTTGACAAGTCAATTGCCCATTCTGAATCGAGGCAGTTATGAAATGTGTTACTCCTTATGTAGTCATAAGGATATCCTAGATAGGTAAAAACAAGTATTTCCAACTTGGGAAAACCATAATCCATCAATTTTCTGTCATTGGCAACAAAGGGACACAAATGTTTATTCCTAGTTCCATAGCACAACTCCAAACTTGCTGACTGTCTAAGCTAATTTGTATTTTGAGAAATTAACTCCCATTTTTACAGAAGTATGGCAACTAATACCTCCAGGTATTCAATCCTTTTCATATGCCACATTCTTTTTGTTTTCTCATGCTCTTCCATTCATTGTCCAAGGTACTCCTGGACACTTCTTCTGATTCTCTCATGATGGTACAACTTCAAGATGAAAGCCTGAGGAGACAACATAAAGAGCTGAATATAATTATCATTTTTTAAAAATGGAAGTTAGGTATGTGCATTTTAAATTTGTTCTGTTTGGGGTATTAAATAGCTCATTAAATATGAATTCTTTTCCTCTCAATCTATTTGCAGAATACAACATAGTCTGATGAACTGTCATTTTGGGTTTACACAAATGGGACTTGTATCCCCACCACAAGCTTTAGTTAGAGAGTTGGGTTATGCAAACCCTAACATTGGTTGTTTTAGGACATAATAGATCTAAAATAATAATCCAAATCCACAGGCTGCTTCGCTACAGTCTCTTTTTATCCTACAGCTGGCATGAGATCACACCTCCCTACATTTTGCTGTCCCGCACACTGTACCTCACAATGGACTGTTCTGAGCCTTCCAGAGGAAAGGGAAAATGCTAATGTGCCCTTTGTTGGAATTTTCACTAGATTTGAGATCCGTTTCTCCAGTGCATCGGAGGATTTCCACTTCCTGCAAAGAGGGGGAGAGGGGGGGAATCCCTTGGTATCCTGGTGTAATGGAGCTAACATCCAAGATTCCCTCTGCTTGCAACCTTTCCTGCTGGCTTCCCCATTGTCTTTCTGGGGCACTCACTTGGCAACTGGTTGTAGATGCAAACAGGTTGATAAATACCAAAAACACAGTAATGTGACTGGAGGGGGGCTGGCATGACATTTTACATTGGCCAACAATGCTTTACTGACCATACACCTGTTCTGAGGCTGTTGTGACTGCGAACAGTTGACCAAACATAAACCGATGACTGCTTGTATGACTTAAAGGAGGGATGGGTTTAACACACCCAAATATGGAGTATGTGACGCCATGCAGCAAGTTTCCTTTAATTTTTTGACTGCTTGTCAAGTTAACCATTTCAAGAGCAAACGACATACAGAGCAACCCAAAGAACAGAGTTTTTCAGTCCCATGTTCATAACAATGTAGTCAACGAACAATGTAATCAAAGTCGGGGACACCTGCTCTGCAGATGAATACATAACTGCTTAGTTAAACCATTTACAAAGGAAGGAAGGAAGGAAGGAAGGAAGGAAGGAAGGAAGGAAGGAAGGAAGGAAGGAAGGAAGGAAGGAAGGAAGGAAAGAAGGAAGGAAGGAAGGAAGCAAGGAGAAAAAAAGGAGTACAGGTGTCAGGGATTCAATCTCCATCACAGCCAGAACTGAATGAGGAATGGATTAAGTAGCCAGAGACCAGATTGAAGAGGCAGTCCTAAAGGAAACAAAATTGAGAGTATGGAATATATCTTCTCCCTGTGTATATATATGGACCCTACATTGTCAGCAAGCTCTTTCTAAAGATGGGATGGGAAAATACTAGTTCCAGAATTGGATATCAAGCTATCCTTGGACTGCCTTAGCTGTGGGGAGGACATTGAAATACAAGGCAACGGCACGTTGACATGCTTGAGAAATGGTTAGCTCTGTCTTTATGCATGGCAAGGAGACTTCAACCATAGTTAAAACATTAATTCAACCATAGTTAAAACACCTGGGCTGTGGCGCTTCCGTCAAAGACGAACCAGAGACAGCAATTGGGCACAGCTTTGATCCATGCTTGCCCTGTTGGACGGGTCCTTAAGGGACCGGAGTCATCTGACCCATCTTGTAGGGATGGGGGAAGAGGGGGAGACCACCAGCTGGGTCGAGGGGAGCCGCATCTCTCCTCCCTGGCTTGGTACACTCCCGTAGAAGACAGGGAGAAGTGGCAGTTTAATGGCTGTCCTGAAGACGGTAAGCTGCCGGGACCTAAGTGTGCGCTGGAGTGGTAAAGTGGTGAGCGACATGTAACCGGATAAAAGACTTGGAACATTTTTTGACAACCCCAAATAGCAGAAAGAAAGAGTCCTCATTTGGAAGTGTGATAGCAGCGAATGGGAAATAAGAGGAAAATACAAGGTGAATAAAAAACTGGAAATGAAAGAACTATCTGAAATCAGAGATTAAATGTGGAATAACTTACCGAATTGGGCACTAATCAGGCATTGGATAAAATGCTGGACTTGTTTGGAATGGATAAAATTTAATGTTAATACAATTGAAAAAAGAACAAAGGAAAGAACTTTGAAAAATGGAAGCAATACAGAGCTCCATCTAATGGTCAAAGAGATTTCCTCTTTTATGTTTCTAGAGAAAATTACTGGGCGTATAAAAGTGTGAAAGAGAAAAGAAGTGAAAGAGAAAATTACCAACATAACAAGAACCCCAGAAGCCTTTAAAAAAAAGGAGGGGGGATTGTAGTAAAGTATAAATGAATGTAACATCTTGGGATTGTTTGGTGTTGATTGTGATGAGAAAACAAAGGAAAGAGAAATTGAGATAAACGTAGACTTTTGGTAAGGACTATAATAGAAAAACTTGACTCTTAATAAAATAAAGAACAACTCAACAAATTAAAGAAATGGAAGAAATAAGCAAAGAACTTAAGTCGGAACTGCAAACTGTGAGAGGAATGTTAAAAGAAAGAAGGACACTATTGAATACATTTTTTGGCAAAGTAATGGCATCACAGTTTGAACAAAGAAAGCCTAGAGAGGAGGAGTTAAAGGAGAAGCAAAGCAGCCTAGAGGAATATGGAGAACAAGGGCCATTGCCAAAAGACCTAAAAGGACCTAAAGCAGAGATATTGATGACAGAGGCAATAAAGAAAAGAGAAAACACCCCCAAGACTAAGCAGAAGAAGAAGGAATTCTACAAGAAGAAACCTCAAAAAAGAGAACAGAAAAAACATGGGGGAAACACGGCTGATAGGCAGAGGGAAAGGAAAATAAGATTAGAAAAGGGAAAGCTGGCTCAAATTAAAATAAATATTAAGGCCGAGAGATTTAGAGATAATGGTTAGGGATAGTATAAGGGGGATATCACATGGGAATATATATTAGTATTTTTCCTTTCTTTTTATTGGAAATATAGATTAGGGAAATTTGAAGTTTAAAATTTGTTGGGAAACACTTTATCATATAACTATATATATATATATATATATATATATATATATATATATATATATATATATATATATATATATATATATATAATTTTATATGAATTTTACTATTAACTTTCTTTTTTTTCTTTGCACATATACATCCTAAAAATATATAGTTGATTATTTAATGGATAATAGAAATGTGCAATGAGAGTATTTTATTATTAAAATAGGGAATGAAAAACTATTGAATTACATAGATTGAGGGGATATACCATGTGGATCCTAAATATATTACTTTATCTTATTTTTTTTACTCTTTTCAAATTGTTTATTATATGCTGGTCTAGAGAAAGCTAAGGATGATAATGATGTATGTAAAATAAAATAGGTGGTAAGCTGAAAATGGAAATAATAGGGGATGAAGAATTGAAAATATATGTATGGATGGAATGATAATGATATTGAATCAATGAATTGAAATATGAAATGGAAATCTGTTTAAAGATAAGCGGAACAGATAATGACTTGAGGTGAAATTATACAAGATAGATGAAAATGTAAGCATGACTGTATAAATGTTGTAATCTGGAATCACGTTGCTCACGTGAAGAGAATGTGTTAAAAATAAAAATACGTTTGAAAAAATAACCATAGTTAAAACATAATGTAAATAGAAGTACATGTAGTCCTCGACTTACGACAATTGAGCCCAAAATTTCTGTTGCTAAGTGAGACATTTGTTAAGTGAATTTTGCCCCATTTTACAACTTTTCTTGCCATAGTCATTAAGTGGTTGCTAAATGAGGATTACCTATATCTCTGTCTCTAGCTATGTGTGCTCAATAATGTAATTAAAAATTGCATTGTCATTTTTTTTATGGTGAAATCCATATTCATATCCATGAATATGGATTCCCCATTGGTTTTGCTTGTCAGAAGATTGCAAAAGGAGATCACATGACCCCAGGACACTGCAACTGTCATAAATATGAGTCACTTGCCAAGTGTATGAATTTTGATCACATGACCATGGAGATGCAGCAATAGTGTGAAAATTGAAACTTTTAACGGTCACTAAACGAATTGCTGTAAGTAAAGGATCACCTGTAGCTAATTGCTATGGTCGGTGATCTCTCATCAACTGTGTTAGTTCCAAACGTAATTTTGAAGTGGCTAGAAATTATGAAATCTGAATATGTTGTGCTCATTTCACATGACACACAACTACAAACCTGTACATCTGGAGACGATATTTTTCACCATATTCACATTTTATATTGTTCTAGGACAACATATCACATATACCCATCTATGCTAATTTGACAAGTCATAGGAACCATTGGTTTTCAGTTCCAATCCAATTTAACTAAAATGGCAGCAATTGCAGGAAGTGAAATCCCCATTGATTTTGCTTGTCAAAAGGTTGCAAGCAGGACACAAAGCTCGGTTCATGTTACACACTTAATCAAGATCCAACAAGGCCACTTTCCCACATTATTTGCATATTGCTTTACTTAATTGCTCTGGGCTTTGTACATAACTAGGTTTTGACTGGTTTCAGGTATTTAAAATTTATGCCTCTATTATGGAAGGAAAAAAAAAGTCTACTAAGGTTTCCAGATACTAGCATTATGAGAATAAAAGTTGGTATCAGCTTCTATTCACTGGGGAACAACTTTGTGCTTAGGCCTGAACCTGCATCTTAAATGGTAGAACACATAAATGGCAGCCAATTATGTTGGATTCATACCATAGCTTGCTTTAATAATGGTTTGTTGATCCTAGGGCAGATAACATACAAAACAATAAACAATGGTTTGTTTATTTCCCAACTCTTTATACTGACCAGCTGCTAGGGACTCTGGACATTCATAAATAAAAACATACAGAATAATAAACAGATACAATGATTTAAAAAAAACAAGGAACAGAAGATGACAAAAACTAGGCAACCGCAAGAAGCAAACATACACTGCCAGAAAGGGAAAATACCAAACACGCTTGTTCTGTTCATACAATACAGTGCATAAATTCAATAAGCCCTGTTATGGGTTGGTGTGATATGTGAGCCCAGTAATGTCATGTCAGGAACTTCTAGGCCAGGAGTCCCCAACCCCTGGTCCATGGACCAGAACCTTTCTGTGGCATGCCAGAAGCCCCATCCATGGGATGCAGGCAGCACATGAAACCATGCCCTCTCTGGTCCTTGGAAAAACCTCTCTCCATGGAACCGATCCCTGGTGCCAAAAAGGTTGGGGACCACTGTTGTAGGTCACACTTGATATAATAATAAATCAATTCTCCTTTGACTCATATCCAGTTTTGGGTTGACAGGGACACAGCCATGGGACTATCCTGGCAGTATTATAGCACCACTTTCTTTAAAAGTGTGGTTTATTAAAGAAGTTCTCAGCCCATTTCATAGTTTTGGGATCTCTTGGTTTCTCCTCCAAATTCTAATCAGGGGTGATTCTGCTCAACTTTCAAGATCAATCAATGTCAACTAGATACTACCATCTGCAGATTATTATTATTTATTGTAAAATTGGAAATAATCTTCAATAGCATTTCTATCATCTGTGATTGAAATACAACGCATAGTAAATGTGCATTATTATCTACTAATATTTAAAAAGCTACCAACCTAAATAGATACAAAGCACTTTTTCCAGATCAAAATAACTGTCAAACCAAGTCAAATTTTCTGGGTAAAGTAACCTGGTTGTTGTTGTTCAGCCATTAAGTTGCGTCCGGCTCTTTTCACAATATCATTTAAACCTGAGAATTGTTCAAATTTGTAATGTGGACTGTGTCAGGCTTTTTACAGTGTAAAAATGACAACATGAATATAGCTTTCAACATAAGCTACTTATCACTGTAATTTTTGGTCCTTCTTTCATAATCAGAATTAGAATTAATAGTAATATTACTTTATTATTGTTGACAGCAATAATAGTAATAATACGATTGATAAGAAAGACAAAGAAGTCTGGATAGTGCAGTACCTGAAGATAGTAGAAAAGAAGAGAACGAAGTGGAGGAAATCACAAAATACAAGAACCTGCAAATAGAAATAGAACAACTGTAGGAAAAAAAACCCAAAGACAGTTAATAGTAATAAGCGCCTTGGATGCAATACAGAAGTGGTATTCAGCAGGTTCTGACCAGTTCTGGAGAACCTAGTGGAAATTTTATGTAGTTCGGAGAACCGGCGAATACCACCTCTGTCTGGAGATTTTACAGTATCCTTCCCCTGCCACGCCCACCAAGCCACGCCCACAGAACCGGTAGTAAAAAAAATTGAATCCCACCACTGATGCAATCCCAAAACAACTTGCATACCATAAGCACAGACAAAATCCATCATTAGTCAACTGCAAAAGGCAACTTTTCTTGGAACAGCTTATATCCTGCAATTACACCTTTAATATCATTAAACATTTGACTATCCCAGGTCCACGGGAAGAACTCGACAGGTGGACAAAAATGCCACATCCAAGCTGGCTGGCTGTGCAATCAACCACAGCTACTCAAGCTACAAGACTCTGAGTGGCATTTACTACCCAAACATACAATTTAAAAAATGGCAGCCTGGACTAAAAACACATCAATAAAAACACGACAGGGGACTCCACAGGAACAGAGTCAGGGCCTTGCAGAACTCCAAGTGTATGGATGCCAAATGTATTTATGGGAGGATGCTATTCCAGAAAGCGGGGGGCAGTGACACATTTCCCAGGTTCCACAAGATAACACTATTTAATGGAGTGGACCTGGAGTGCCACCACTTCTACCAGGAGGGTAGAAACAACTGGAGATACAGTCCCTCAGAGAACCAGGTTTGATGCCATAGAGGACTTTATAAATAAGAATCAGCACTTGTAATTGCTCGTAAGCTAAGCAACCAATGCAATGCATGGAGCAGCAAGGACGCATGGGCATAACAAGAAGGGCCAATTACTGCTTGTACTGCTATGTTTTGAGCCAGCTGTACCTTCCAGATAAGTTTCAAGGGCAGCCTCAGGTAGAGCACTTGCAATAGTCCAATTGTGAGGTAATTTGTGAGGGCCCTCCAGTCTAAGCAAGGTTGCAATTGGCACACTAGATGAATTTATGTAAAGGTTCTCCTGGCTCTAGCTGCCATCTGGTCTTTGAGCAATAGCAGCAAGTCCAGAAACCCCCTCAGGTTGTGCCCCAGTTTCAGGTGGGGAACCCATCCAACACCAATTGTAGAAATGTCCTTGGCCTAGGAGGACCAAAAAGCCACATCCACAGCCACTCATTCTTGTATGATTGATCTGAAGTCTGTACTACTACTCCCTCCTTCAAGTCCATGGGGGAATCACCTCCTCTCTCAAAAGAGGACGATCTCATCACATGGATTCATCCCTTGATCACTTCCGGGGCTACCTTGACAATCTAGGAAGGGCTAGGATTTAACAAACAGGAAGCCAATGCTGACAGATTGGAAGAATTTATCTACTTCCTCAGGAGTTACAGAATCAATGTTATTTTTTTATTTAAGAATAAAAAATTATGTATCCAATTATCTCTGCATGCATACTGGGAATAATCTTATGCTTTCTTACTATATTTAGTAACAATATGTTTACTTTAAAAAAAAAATAGGCGAGCAAATTTGAATTTTCTATCCATTGTTAATTCTATCCTTCTAACAGTAGTTACCATCTCTCAGCATTGTGCCATTGTGTTGCAAAAAAAAAAAAAAAATGACTTGCTGTTTCAGAAATATTTTGAAAGTATGAGCACAGTAACAAGCAAATATAATTTTGTGATGGAATGTGTGAATGACCTTGGGGAAAGAGTGGAAAGGATGCTGCCTAAAAAAGAGGGAGGAGTCCAAGTGGCTTAACCGTCAGAGGAAGAAACTCAGAAAGGACATTCCTGAATTGATTGGGCAGTTCAAAGTTGTGGTGGGAAGTTTGTACTTTCAGATTTGCAAGTTTAATGTAGGCTTAACATAAAGTAGAATTAGTTCATCTAACCTTGTATTCTATCTGGTTTACCAGAGAGCACTGATGAAAACGGATTGTCTATCCTTTACACTTTTCTTAAAGAATGATTTTCTTTGAAAGATTTCTTGCAGTTCTACTTGTTTTATCCTTTTTTGTCTCTGCAATTCCAAATACGTTGATTGTCAGAGGCAAAAAGAAGAAAAGTAGTAGAACACACACACACACACACACACACTCAAATAGCAATACAAAGATAAAGTTAAGGCAATAGCTGGCATTAGAAAAAAATTCAGTCTCCAAAGCAGCATTTGTCATATCAAACTGGAACACATTTAAGCTCAATTTCTACCAATGGCAACCGTGACAAAATAGAATGTGGCAATTTTCTTTTCTTTTTTCTTTTAAATAAAGTTTTATTTGGGTTTTGACACATACAAAATACAAGTAAAACATCTTTTTTGAAAATAGCATGGTCCTGGGTTGAACTTCTTTATACAGACACAAAACTCAATTTCATGCTCCTTTTTGTGTTCTATTCAATATCTTATACTATTCTACATTTTCTATATAGTTTTTCCCCTCTTTTAAATTTCTCAATTTTATTTTGATTATCTCATCTCAATTCAAATCATTTTATTTATACTTTTTTCTGTTCTGTTTGAATTTCATATTTATACTTTTATATTTATACTTTTGTCTGTTCTGTTTCAATTTCATATTATCTTTTCTCATTAAATAAATTTTCTCCTGTAGTTACTAATTGGAGTATGACACCTTTATATCTTTTAATTACATCCATTCAACTCTTATTTAAACTTCAATATATACCTTAAGGTTATGACCTTCAATATAATACATAATACATAAATTCCAATCGAATTCTGCTTGGTACATTCTTATAATACACAGTATATTCTTTAAAAAAAATTATAAATATATGTAATTATAAACCCTCATTCCATTCCAATTCAGTTCTATCATTAATAATCATTAAAGTCTTAACATCTTTAACACTTTTCAATTAAATATCATACTTCCTTAAAGACACATATAATCTTCATAATTAATTTTTCCCTTATTTCTCTTCACATGTTTGTAAATCATTGTTTGTAAATCATTAAATATTCATTTTGTTACATTTATTTATTGACAAGCATTCCACTGAATTACGATAGCTGTTTTATCAAACATTTTAATCATACATTGTTTCATATTTTCTAAAATTATTTCTGTTTCTGATATAACAATAGTATCTTATGTACCTTTGCAGAATCCTTTTTTCCATTAAGTTTTCACCCATTATCTCTAAATAGGCCCTGTTTCTCTATATTTTGTTTCTGTCCTTTATAACTTCTTTTCCTTTCTTTCTTCCCTCTCATCTTCTCCCTCCCCTTTTTACCCCCTTGTCTCTCTACTTCTAATTCTTCTGCATTTCCCTCTTCTGTTGCTTTCTGATTTTATACTTATTTTTCACTCGGTTTTTTTTGGAGTTGTTTTTCCCAATCTTAAACTTTCCATTCTCTTTCCCCACTTTCCTTTTTTTCTCCCACCTAAGATTACTTGTTCATTAAAGATGGCTTCTTCTTTGTCGCAATCTTCTTGTTCTGCAGGCATTTCTTGTTGTTTTTCATAATTCCAAATCTCCATTTCTAAAAACTGAAATACGAAGCCAAAAGAACCTCTCCCTTCTTGTGCATCTTCTTTGTACTTTTTAAGTTCCATTTTCAGTTCTTCTAAAAGTGGAGCCATTTTAAACAGTTTTAAACAACCACCCAATTGATTTTAGTCATTCAAATACAATAACCAAAAATCCAGAAATCATCAAGTAATCCAAATAGTCCCGAGTTATTTCTTCTTATTTCTTTTTCCACTTTCTCTTCCTGGGGTTTTTATTGCGATATTTCAGTTAAAATGTATCTTTTGGAAGTCTTGTTGAGATTTTGCTGTAAGTTCTTTTTAATTCTAGGCAGTCTCCTCCCTTCCAGATCCTGCCCTTTTATTCTTTTTCTCTCCTTTCCTGTTTTCAAAAACTTTTGATTATCCAGAAATCTTTATTATCCCTTTGACTTTTTATTTTCAGCATTAAATGCCTATTAATGTCAAAGTGGATTTTTTTCCAATTTCTTGCTTAAGTCTCTTAGCTGTCAGTATAGGAAAAAGAGAAAAAAAAAACCCAAATCTTTTCCCTTTTCTCTCTCCTTCGCAGTTTAAAAGTCTTCTTAGGGAACAATATTATTGGGTTTTTTTAATAGTTTCAATTCCAGGGTACCTTATTTGTTGCTTTTGCTGTTTGACCTGATCAACCAAAACTTTCTCTTCTTATCTTCCTCCTGCACATTCTTTTCCAGTCGAGTTCTTCTTTGTGGTGGCCATTTCTGACCACCGCTGCACCCGCCTTCGGGAAAGGGAGTAATGGCCAGCTGGGGAGGAGAGATGCGGCTCTCCTCAACCCTGCAGGCAGTCTCCCCCCTCTTCACCACCTCTATGGGGTGGCTTAGCCCCAAAACCAGCCGGCTCAGGGCGCTCCAGCGGTGAGCACGGATCGAAGCCTCGCGGAGACGAGGTTTCGGTCTGTCGCCGAAGAAGCTCAAACCGGAAGACCCGAATGTGGCAACTTTCTTAAAAGGTTTCAGTGGAGATGCTGTTAGAAAATGTATAGTTCTGCTTGCCTTGAAGGAGGCTGGGGTATGCCTCTTCTCAAGAAGCCATCAACATGGCAATATTATGCAACTATCATCCAGTCTCCAACCTTCCCATTTTAGTGAGGTTGGTCTGCAACTGTGAAAAGTGTCAGCATTCCAGAAAACCTTGACTCCAACAGATAACTCCGAACCAGACATATTCTCAAAGTTCCCTTTTATTAGAGTAATAAACGGGCACATCTGGGATATCCCGAATCTGAAGGTTCTGGGTTTCCCTTCAATAAGTAAAATATTACAAATCCACCCACTGCCCCCCATCATTCCATCACATGCCCTAATCACCATCCGTCCCAACTTGAGATGTCTCCTCTACTATTTCTCAGCAGGTGCAGGAACAACATGACTTTGACTCTAAAGAAGAATGCTATTATGTCTACTACATAAGCTCCATGCAATTCCCCCCTCCCATCTTCCCAGACTCAAGAATGTGGCAGCATGGAAGCTTCTGGTGCTAATATGGCTTCCAAAGTTGACTGGCATCCCCCCTTGAAAAAATGACGTCCTGAAAAATACAATAAATAAAACACAACGACAGGTTAATACATTGTCATCAATCCACTAACCCTCCCCCCACAAGAGGACCCCTGGCTTGTCAGGGAACTTGTCATGGAATTCTTTAACCAATCTATCTGCATGTACATCTCAGCTATACACCCAAACAGCTTCTGACAAAGGGTAGCCTTTCCACAACACTAAATATTGTAATTGTCTTCTGTGTAACCTAGAGTCAAGGATTTTCTTGATTTCATAATATGTTTCACCTTGTACTTCTAAAGGTTTGGGGGGAGCAGCATGGAAACTTCTGGTGCTAATATGGCTTCCAAAGCTGACAAAAAGATCTTGAGGAAAGAGACTATCTAGATCCCTTTCTATCAGATTTCAGGCTCAAAAATCACACCAAGTCTGTATTGGAAAATTTCTTGTGAATGGATGACCTTTGGTGAGACTAAGTCAGTAGAAATGTGGGTTTTGTGGTCTTGCTGAATCCCCCAGCAGCTTTTGATAGCATTGATTGTGGTATCTTTCTGGACTGCTTCCAAACACTGGGAGTGGAGAATATTGTTTTGCAAAGCCTCTCTTCTTTCTTGGAGGATACTTATAATCAATGATAATAATTGGGGCAAGGGGAGGAAGCATCCTAATAGTGGGAGGGGGGAAGCATCTATGGTGTGAGTTCCTTCAGGGATTGATGTTCCCAAGGGAGAAATGCCCTTGGACTTGAAGATCCTACTTGAAGAGCAGATGCAGGTACCTCTGGGGTATCAGATATATTCTCTTTTAGATGACCAGACTCTGCCTTGAGTGACTCATTTGATATAGCCTCCTAATAATCTTAATTTGGAATACTGAAAAGCACTCTGCATGGGTCCATCTTTGAAGATCACTCAGAAGCTTTCACTAGTCCAAAATGTAGCATCAGTTTCTCCATGTAACACTTCCATTTTGAAAACCCTATTCTTCTGGGTACATATGTACTGATTGTCACCTTTAAAATGCTTTATGGCTGAAGACAAGGATGCCCTTTGGACTTCCTTGTCCCAGTGGCTTTTGTCTGTCAAGTTCTTAAGTTCTGGGAGGGTAGGATCCCTCAAGGACCCCCTGCATTACAGAACATAATCTTCGGGGCCCATGATGCCTTTCCTGTAGTGGCCTCCTTTGCTTGGAATTGTATACCCGCTGGTCAAATTGACATCTCGAGTTTCCAGAAAGCCTTAACAATGAAGCTGCTCCAGAAGCCTTGGGAGAAGATCTGTTATGAATGGTGAGGTCCTCCTTTTATGGGCATATTTATTGTGCTGTTCATAGGGGTTGTCTATTGTAGGGGTCAGCAACCTTAAACACTCAAAGAGCCATTTGGACCTGTTTCCCACAGAAAAGAAAACACTGGGAGCCACAAAGGACCTAAGTGGAAGCCCCCCCGTTCAATTCTGGAACCGACCAGAAGTCTGCTTTTCCCACCATAGAGTCTCCTCCTAGCGCAGTGTCCTTTTTCCTCTACCTGTTCTAATTGAAAACCCTATCAATTGTGGAGCCGACTGGACAACCCGCCCCTTGCCATAGGGTCTGCTCCTGGCACGCCATGCTTCCCCTCCCGCTAACTGGAAGCTCCTCTCAAAATTGTTGCCAACTGGACAACCTGCCCCTTGCCATAGGGTCTGCTCCTGGCACGCCATGCTTCCCCTCCCCCTAACTAGAAGCTCCTCTCAAAATTGTGGTGCCGACTGGCGACAGGGATCTGCAGCAGAGGGATGAAAGACTCACATGTGGCTCCAGAGCCGTGGGTTGCTGACCCCTGTTCTACTGAAATGCAAATGTTATTCATTTATTTTAACCTTCATACTGTAAAGAGAGGTAGATAAGCTGCTTAGAGTTTCCCTGGATCTGAACTGAGCACCGAAAATAAGTATTTACCTGATGATTCAACTAACTGGAATCAAAGAAATTCATTTGCACCCAACTTTTGATGGCATTCTATTTAGCATGAAAACGAATATGCAAAGGCACACAGACTTTTTACCTTAAGGAAAAACTCACGTATTATCAAGAGACATGAGAGCCATTTTTCTAGACAGATTAGAGTGGAAATAAGGTATTTCCATACTGATGCAATAGTGTGTGATATACACATCCATATAAAATGTCTTGAATCCATAATGCTACTGTACAGTATGCATATCATTGTATTCCTCAGAAGGTAGAAAACAAAGTCCAATAAATTCTAATTAAATTGATTTTAATCATGATAGCTTTTCTCCATAATGCTTTCTTTAGAGGTCATTAACCAGGAATATGGATTCTGCTGTCCATACAATACTTTCCTAATATAAAAACAGAACACGAAAGGAATTCATTTTTATCTACCTGCTTATCAAAACAGTAGACAACTGAATATATATAGCCATGTTACCTGATCAGCTTTTTTAACACCATCTTTTACTACTCTCTCTGCATTTCTGTTTTGAAATATACCATATAAAAATCAATTTAAAAGAACTGCTTTCATGCAGGAAGAACGGAAAGAATTAAAGAGTATAAAATTGAATTGTCTTCCTTTGCACAAGGAGCAATAGTAACCCAGCTATAGAGGAAGTCATTTAGACTGAGCTTCTCTAGAAGAAAATATCAAAAATATAATGAGAAAGCAAATTAAACCTGTAGATTGTGCTTTCCTCGTAAAGTACCAAGTCATATGAACACATTATTTTTAGCATATAAAATGGTTTCTAAAGTGCTTCATTTAAATTTGTTTACTGGAACATTCAGGAAATAATCAACAATGAAAACTCTACCATGAAAGAATACGGTTACAATTGATAATGTATTAACAAAATAAACATTGAAATATTTGATGAAAACTGTAACTTAACAATGGTGCTTAAAAGTTTGTGAACCCTTTGAATTATCAATATCTCTGCATAAATGTGGTCTAAAATGTGAAAAACTGAAATATCACATTGGTATAAATATTCACACCCTTTACTCAGCACTTTGTTGAAGTATCTTTGGCAGCAATTACAGCCACAAGTCCTTTTGGGTATGGCGCGACAAGCTTTGCACATCTGGATTGGGGGATTTTCTACCATTCTTCCTTGCAAATCTTCTCAAGCTCAGTCATGTTGGATGGTGACCAACAGTGTACAGCCATTTTCAGGTCGCTCCAAAGATGTTCAATAGGATTCAAGGCAAGGCTCTGGCTGGGCACTCTAGGACAGTGATCCCCTAACTTCTGTCACTCCCGGTGTTGCTCTTAGCTGGGGCCGTGCTCAACTGGGGATTGTTTTTCACGAAAGATGGGGGGGCGGCTTCGGTGAAGTTTTTGGTAGAAATGGCTTCTAGCGACAATCACCGAGCTAATCCTTTATGTCATGCTTCCTTGAGCTTTCTAGCTGTAAGCTCACGCTTTCCAAAGGATTGGGGCTGTCATGTTGACTTGCAACTGGACCGTGGGGGACCCCTCTAGGACATTCACAGAGTTATCCCTAAGTCACTCCTATGTTGTCTTAGCTGTGTACTTAGGATTGTTGTCATGTTGGAAAGTGAACCTTCAGCCCAGTCTGAGGTCCTGAGCGCTGTGGAACAGGTTTTCATTGAGGACATCCCTGTACTTTGCTCCATTCAGCTTTCCCTGAACCCTGACCAGTTTCCCAGTCTTTGCTGCTGAAAAACACCCCCAGAGCACCACCATGCTTCACTATTGGGATGATATTGGGCAGGCGATGAGTAGTTCCTGGTTTCCTCCAGACATAACAGTTAGAATTGAGGCCAAGCAGTTCAATCTTGGTTTCATCAGATCAGAGAATCTTGTTTCTCACAGTGTGGGAGTCCTTCAGGTGCTTTGTTGCAAATTCCAAGCAGGCTTTTGCACTGAGGAGACGCTTCCGTCTAGCCACTTTGCCAGAAGGTCCAGTTCGATGGACAGCTACAGTGATGATTGTCCTTCTTGAACAGGATCTGTGGAGCTCAGTCAGAGTGACCATCATGTTCTTGGTCACCTCTCTTACTAAGGCCCTTCCCTCCGATTGCTCAGTTTGACCAGGTGCCCAACTCTTGGAAGAGTCCTGGTTGTCCCAAACTACTTCCATTTGAGAATTATGGAGGCCACTGTGCTCTTGGGAACCTTCAGTGCAGCAGAAATTTTATTTTAGCCTTCCCCAGAACTGTGCCTTGCAATAATCCTGTTTCTAAGTTCTTCAGGCAATTCCTTATGGCTTTTGCTCTGCTATAGTATGCATCGTCAACTGTGTGCCTTTCCAAATCATGTCCAATCAATTTAATTTACCACAGGTAGACTCCAATCAAGATGTGGAAACATGTCGGGAATCATCAAGGGAAATGGGGGGCACTGGAGCTAATTTTCAAGTGTTGTTGCAAAGGGGTCAGAATACTTATGCCAATGTTCAGTTTTTTCTTTTTAATAAATTTATAGACATTTCTAAAATTCTGGTACAAAGTGTAGATTAATGAGGAAAAAAAAAGAACTTCAACAACTGTAGAATCAGGTGAAAGCATAACAAAATTAACAAAAGTGAAGGGGGTCTGAATATTTTCTGAATTCACTGTATGCAGGGCTTTTAAGATAAAAATCAGCACCATGAATTGTACCCAGAAGCAAACTGGCAGCCAGTGGAGCTCCCGCAAAAGAGGTGACAGAAGTTTAGGCTTGCACAAAGCTGTTTGAGCTGCTGCATTCTGAACCAATTGAAGCTTCCGGTTACTCTTCAAGGGCAGCCCCATGTTGTAAAAGTAAATTAAAATCATACAGATTTTAATAAATCTAAATAATTTGGAATCAAGAAAATAGCGATATTTTCCCCCAAGTTTCTCTTTTACAGTATATTTTTTGTGGCTCATGGATTTCTATCTTTATCTTCTAACTTCTTATTCCTCTTGTTGAGGACATTCCACATAGTGGAGTCATAGGTGATTTTTTGCAACCCAAGCAACTACAACAACATCAAAAGTCAGATAAGCTATGATGGATTTCAGACCACTTCATCAGGCATGGGGTGTACTATCTGCAAGAAGAATACATACAGGTGCTCACACAGGGCAGGAAGGAACAGAAAAATAGAGGAATGTGGAAACTGGGGAACACTTTACACCTGTTTCATAAAGCAATAAAAGTTCGACCACTTACTTTCCCAGCCACAATTTCCATTTCCTTTTTCTTACCAAGCAACAGCATGTATAATTATCTTTCAGAACTATATTCTATGCATCTGAGGTAGTACACTGTGATTCATGGGAAGCTTTTGTAATTTACACAAGTGCTAGTTTTTAGAAAGCCACAAAGCTATTTTGCTTTTGAAGAAAGAAGATCATTATTCTTAATCTAACAAGTGTGGCCACAGTGAGGATCTGCCTATGCTTCAAAAGTCAACCCCTAGGGACTTTCCTGTAAATGTCTCTCATTCAGAAATTAAAAGAATCCCTTTAATTAAGGAAAGGGGACCTCTGTGGTAGCTTCTGGCTATGGAAGAATTTTCATTAGAAAATCTACTTAGCCCGGTCCACTTTCAATATTTTGTGTTTTATTGAGAAATTGATTTTTTTAAAAAAAAGAACTTTTAAAAGACCACCTGACTCTATTGTGATTCTAGCTGGTATACAATATGAAAACAATCCAAAATAAAAACAAAAGAACAACAGGATCCTGATATGCCCCCCCACCAGAAAGAACTTCTAAAACGATCTGTCCGTCCATCTGTCCATCCATCCATCTCATCAGAGACCTGTACCTTTAAGTCCAAGACCAGGGGGAAGAGCCAAATTTTAAGAGCTAACTGGATATATCACAGTGTGGTCCAAATTAACCTCCAACTGCTACAATATAGACAGCCTGATCCTAGGTCCCATCAGGCAACGCTGTTTAATGGATAGGGCTGGGAGCTTGTTGGTTTTGCCTGACTATACAGGATGAGCAAAAACTATAGAAGACAGATGTTCCTTCATATAACAGGCTCTATGTCACGGAGGATTTTATAAGAGGTAATCAACACCATGGATTGCACTCAGAAGCCTATCGGTAGCCAGCACTGCTCACAAAGCAGAGGTATTTACATGCTGTGGTATGCCAATAGCTCCCTGCACTGCTGCATTTTGGACCAATTGCAGTTCTGAGTGGATTTCAAAGGCAGCCCCATATAGAGGGCACTGCAATAATCCATAGAAGATGTGACCAAAGCGCGTCCAAAAGCCCTCCTGGAAAAATGTACAGGTACAATTGATGGATTTGATAAATTTATGTAAAGGCCTTCCTTGCCTTGCCACAGTAGTTATCTGCTTCTTAAAATAGGTGAATTCAAAAAGGCGCTCAGATTGTATGCCAGTGCTGAAGAATTCCATTCACTATTTAAAGCCAGAATATTCCTAGTCTCAGATGGTTCAAATATCCACAGCCACAGTTTTATCCCGAGTGTGATTCTGAAATCTCCATCCAGGCTTGCACACCTCCAGCAACTGGCCAGACAGTACTGTCAAGAACTGGCCAGTCTGAAGGCAAGACATAGAACTGAGTTGCATACATATATGGATGACAGATGGGCCCAAATTATCTCATCCTGCAGCCTCAAGTTGATGATAAACAGGAAGGGCAAGAGTGTTAAGCCCAGAAGTTGCCCACACATTAGGGGCCCTAGGCTCCATCTCTTCCCTGGTGTTAATATTGATTGGACCTGATGTAAGAGAAAGTAGGAGAACCAATACAATACTGTACCCCCACTCCTAATGCCTGCAGGTGATCCAGAAGAATACATGGTTGATTTATGGAAAGCCACTGAAAGATCAAGGAGAACTGAATAACTGCTCTTCCTCCATTCCAGTTCTGCAAGACATATGCAACCAAAGCTGTCTCAGTACCATCCCCCAGCCTGAAACTTGACTGGATAGGGGTCTAATGTTCTCCAGGGCCCTATGAAGTTGCAGCAATTAAGAAAATAGTTCCACATTTATGTTACTCTATAGCTCTACTTACAAGGAAGCTTCCTCTTGAACTTTTGGAGCAAATTCATAATAGCACAGACTTCAAAGGAAGAGAAGGATCAATTGCACATTACATATTATAGACTCACTGATTTAAATCTCAAAATATTCAAGTTTGGCCAATAGGTTAAATCCACTGGTTGCTAATTATATTAACTGAAACCAATATGTGCTTAACAAAAATAATCAGACTGAAAATCTAATTAGAAACCTCTCAGTGTTGAATGTTGATAATGGTGCCTATGATATGCTGGTACACTCACTTTTGCCTAAGAAATTGGAAAACTATAAATTAGGTAACAATTCTATAGATCTACTCAGGGAACAATATGCTAAATTATATGTGGACGTAAGGGTCAATGAATTAAATCTACAATCTATAACTACCTCAAGAGGAACAAAGAGGAGATATCTACTCTCACTTGGCTTACATATAAAATGTATACAGCTATAGAAACTTTTAAATCATCCTCCAGAAGCATTAAGAAAAGCTCACTGAAACCAACATATTAATATTTAAACTCCAACTTCATTCACGTTAAAAGTCAAAGTCTGTGTTTAAAGTCAACTGGAAAGGATATAGAAATATTGGAACAAACAGGCAAGTTTGGTGGGAGTGTCTAAAAATCCAAAGATTTTGGAAATTGGCCTTTGGTGACATCCTCTACACTAACTAGTCCTGAATTATTTATCATTGCTTGAGAGAGAAAATGACAATATTTAAAATGAAGAAATGATCACAATTTATGTTGGTAGAAGCTGGAATACCTATAACACCAAAATGGAAACAACTTTAGAACTTTGATACTTCAAATTTGTAGGATTTTAAAAGTATTTTTGGGTATGGTGCATTGCTTACAAAGTAACAACATTTACTGACTGAGAAAACAACTATAAGTTTTTTGGGAAAGCATTTCTAATTTCAATGGTTTATTATTTTAGCATTTTGCAGTTCAATACATTATCATTTATATTTTAGTTTTTCTATACTTAATTGATTAGCAATAAAGATGTTTTTTAAGACCTTTTAAGGGAGTATTTCAGTAATTTAATTTATATTTTACTCCAAGAAGAACTATTTTAACTTCTGTAACCTGTTTAGAGTTTTGGATCTTATATTTAAGTATCTTGCATATATATCAGATTAACAATTAAATAATTTTTTTTAAATACTTTAGATCTTCTTCAGCACTTATGCTATGTCCAAGCTAGATACATTTTAATAATATGTCTAGAATTCAGTATTCTGCATTTTAGCATTTTATATATTTTTCATATTAGCAATTCAGCATTTTAGTGTTCTGAGCTTTCTTCAGTATTTTAGTGTTTACATTTATACTGTCTAGTTTTATCTTAATTTATGTAATTTGTTTATAAAGATTTTTTATTGTTGAGCTTTGATATTTTAATAATAAAAAGTGATTATGCACATTTTAGGAAAGCGTTTAAAGCTATTTTATATTAACATATGCAGCATTTATTTTAGGTACAGAAAGAATATGAACTGAAATAAATCTATCACAATGCGACAAACTCCTACTCAGTTTTTTTTAAACTTAGGTCTTATAGACAAAAATTGAAGTATCAGAAAACATTACTGATGTTACTTACTAAAATATTATTACCTAATAAATATACACTGCTCAAAAAAATTAAGGGAACACAAAAATAAGACATCCTAGATCTGAATGAATGAAATATTCTTATTAAATACTTTGTTCATTACATAGTTGAATGTGCTGACAACAAAATCACACAAAAATTATCAATGGAAATTAAATTTAGCAACCCATGGAGGTCTGGATTTGGAGTTACACTCAAAATTAAAGTGGAAAAAAACACTACAGGCTGAGCCAACTCTGATGTAATGTCCTTAAAACAAGTCAAAATGAGGCTCAGTAGTGTGTGTGGCCTCCACGTGCCTGTATGACCTTCCTACAACGCCTGGGCATGCTCCTGATGAGGTGGTGGATGGTCTCCGGAGGGATCTCCTCCCACACCTGGACTAAAGCATCCCGCAACTCCTGGACAGTCTGTGGTGCAATGTAGCATTGGTGGATGGAACGAGACATGATGTCCCAGATGTGCTCAATTGGATTCAGGTCTGGGGAACGGGCGGGCCAGTCCATAGCATCAATGCCTTCGTCTTGCAGGAACTGCTGACACACTCCAGCCACATGAGGTCTAGCACTGTCGTGCATTAGGAGGAACCCAGGGCCAACTGCACCAGCACATAGTCTTACAAGGGGTCTGAGGATCTCATCTTGGTATCTAATGGCAGTCAGGCTACCTCTGGCGAGCACATGGAGGGCTGTGTGGCCCCCTAAAGAAATGCCACCTCACACCATTACTGACCCACTGCCAAACCGGTCATGCTGGAGGATGTTGCAGGCAGCAGAACGTTCTCCACGGCGTCTCCAGACCCTGTCATGTCTGTCACATGTGCTCAGTGCGAACCTGCTTTCATCTGTGAAGAGCACAGGGCGCCAGTGGTGAATTTGCCAATCTTGGTGTTCTCTGGCAAATGCCAAACGTCCTGCACGGTGTTGGGCTGTAAGCACAACCCCCACCTGTGGACGTCGGGCCCTCATACCACTCTCTTGGAGTCTGTTTCTGACTGCTTGAGCAGCCACGTGCACATTTGTGGCCCGCTGGAGATCATTTTGTAGGGCTCTGGCAGTGCTCCTTCTGTCCCTCCTTGCACAAAGGCGGAGGTAGCGGTCCTGATGCTGGGCTGTTGCCCTCCTACGGCCTCCTCCATGTCTCCTGATGTACTGGCCTGTTTCCTGGTAGCGCCTCCATGCTCTGGACACTACGCTGACAGACACAGCAAACCTTCTTGCCACAGCTCGCACTGATGTGCCATCCTGGATGAGCTGTACTACCTGAGCCACTTGTGTGGGTTGTAGACTCCGTCTCATGCTACCACTAGACTGAAAGCACCGCCAGCATTCAAAAGTGACCAAACCATCAGCCAGAAAGCATAGGAACTGAGAAGTGGTCTGCGGTCACCACCTGCAGAACCACTCCTTTATTGGGGATGTCTTGCTAACAGCCTATGCTTTCCACCTGTTGTCTATTCCATTTGCACAACAGCATGTGAAATTGATTGTCAATCAGTGTTGCTACCTCAGTGGACAGTTTGATTTCACAGAAGTGTGATTGACTTGGAGTTACATTGTGTTGTTGTGTTCCCTTTATTTTTTTGAGCAGTGTATTACTTCTTAATAAATGTATACCAAAATGCTTACTGACTCAACTAGAGAACATGGATTTTACAGTCAACACTATAAATTCAAATTGTATCTAATTTACTTCATGGACATAAAAATATAAACTGAAAGATATTCTTTGTGAAAGCCAGTTTTTAAAACATCACATTATATCTGTATTTATTTGTATGTATACAAGGAAATGCAACATAATATCATCTCACGGCATAAGTCAACACAGCATGTGCTGAGGGACTGGAAG
Source organism: Notechis scutatus (assembly GCF_049901735.1). Classification (NCBI taxonomy): domain Eukaryota; kingdom Metazoa; phylum Chordata; class Lepidosauria; order Squamata; family Elapidae; genus Notechis; species Notechis scutatus. The sequence goes on from NC_142009.1 coordinate 202,799,257, forward strand.
TAAGTACTCTTCCATGTTTGACAATAGACCAATTCATACAGAAATTGACCTGGTGCTTACCAAGTCACTCATTCAGGTCTTCAGATAACCTGTAGTGTTTATGAAAGCTAGCAACATTTTTTCACTATAGTTATCAAATGAAAGCTTTGTTATAAGTTGATTTACTTGTCAGGTTAACTGACCTAACAAGTTCTTGTTAAATTAGAATGGTTCCACCAAAATCTCAAAATCACCTCTATATGGTTCTTATTTAAATTTTTCAGTGTGTAATAAATAATAGTTTACTAAGCTATATGCCGCCTGACCCCCAACAACTCTGGACAGCTCACAGCTATCAAAAAAATTATAATAACATCAATAAAATACATTTTAATTTAATGTACTTTTTATTCCTGCAGTGCAAATATATGGGGATCATTCACATTGGCTTATTTTCCTGTTGGATAAATTTACATGTAAACTATGGCAAACTACATGGGAGGTTTTTCTACTAGAAAATTAAAAGAGGGATCTTTGGATGGCTGCTATTTAAGCATGTTCTATGGCAACTGGCCAGACATAGGATCCTACCGATATAACAACTAGTTCTCTTCACGTGCATGTGAGCCAAATGTGCGCTTGCGCACTACTTGCACGTGCGCATTACTTACAAGGTACTGGGTCCAGCAACCATTCACCTGCTCCAGCTGACGAGCGGCATTCAGCTGTGCTGCGCAAAGCAGCTGAGGAGGAAAAAGCAGAGAATAAACAGCAGCCTAGAGCCCAGGCAGGAGGGTGGGCCAAACAGACGACCTGAAGACCGTTGCAGTGAAACAATTCGGTGTCAGCTGCTCTTTGGAGCTATAAGTTCTATAGAACCGGGCCGAACCAATAGTATCCGACCCCTTTAACTGGCCTATTTAATGGTCCAACATTCTCAAAGAAAGTTATTGTTATAAAGCTTAGATATTCAGAAAGGATTTACTTTCATGCTTTAAAAATATGCTATTGAAGTTTATACTTTAATATATCTTATATGAAAGAAAAATGTCATTTAATGGTAAATCTATCTACAATTGTAGTTATTTGTGGTGTAATTTTTTTCAATTCTTAAAATATTTTCCTAAATATTATTCTATTATAGTGATTTATATGGACCTATGAGTCAGGCTATTTTGAGTATAGGAACAAATGTGAAAAAACATTAAACTGATGATGATCCATAATTCCTTGAATAAGCTAAAATAAGCAGAAAATCATCATTGTCCAATTAGTTACTGTTTTTTTCATAGCAGACAGTATAGGAAATTTCATTTACAATGGAGATCTAAATAATCATACATATAGGAATAAATATACCTTAAGATTAAATAATTTTGGTATTTAATCAAAATCAAATGCAACCACCAGATCAAAATGACCACATAAACAATATGTCTTAGTTAAGACTCATATACACCTTTAATAAGCTAGATAAGCAACAATCAAACTTTAGGGCTCCTGTATATTTAATAGATATTACAAGAGGTCTTTGGTGAGAGCAAAGGGTCACATCAGAGTATCTACCAGTGGGTTGAAAAGCTGCGCCTGCTTTATTTCCTCTCTTTACATAGGAGTCCAATAAAAGGCTGCCCATTGACACAAGTATCAGCAATCTCCTCTTATAACATTCAATTAAGCAATCAAATTACTAACTTAAAGACCGACCTGTTAGAGACATATATCAAATACTAAAAATCTATTCAAATGAGAAATAACAAATTTGTTGCTTCAGAAAGTTCTTTCTCAAACACAAAACTTCACCAACTTTGTATTTTTAAAGAGCATACAGTATGCTTACAACTTAGATCATAGCAGAAATAAATTTCAATATCCCCAAGATAGGCACCTCTTATTGTACTGTTGATATTTTTCAAAACAATATCTCAAATGCTGAACTAGACCTACAAATACTCATACAAACATTAAATGGCCGCTGTGTGGATAATGGAATCCATTATCCTTTGGCCACTCATTCTTTCAAGTATATGCTTAATAAGACCAGTTACTATTAAACAATTTGTTCCCCCTTTACCTAAACATAATGCAACCGGAAGGGTACGTATTAGACTACTATGGTACTGTACTTGCCCACAGGAGGCCACTTATAGGATAGGCTAAGCTCATATGTTATTATTCATTCTGATAACAATGCATGTATTGTGTCATTTAAATGTCATACCAAATCGACATTACTTAACATACATGCCATTTTGAGCTTAAAAATTTGTATTGAGAACGCTTTATTTTTAAAAAGTATTGTATCAGAATTATAACTGAAGTGTACAAATATACCAGCATGCTGTTTTAAATATAGAAGAAAACTCTGAAAGCAACATTATTGTCTTTTGCTTCAATATACTGTAATTCAGAAGCAGGCAAAAAGGAAATTATTTTTTAAGAAGTCCATGTGTAAAAAAGCAGAAACCTCAATTTGGCCAATAAAATGAATGCCTTTAAGACATCTTATAAAGAAGTGACAAGCTTTAATAATATGTTTATGCCCAAAGTGACAGCCTTTAATAACACGTTTTATGAATGGTTTCTTAACAAATCCTTCTGCTGACAGGGAATATGTACTTTGGTTTTCTAGAAATAGCACACTTGCAGTTCTTCGTTTAAAAATTAAAGAATTAAAACAGCCAATTGACTGTCAATACAACAGCACAGAAAAGCAAAAAGGGGGAAAAAAATCAAATATGCCACCTAGGCCGATAAAAGAGAAACCACTTGTAAAGTCCCTATGACTTTTCCCTCACCCTGTGAACTGATAGTTGCCATGGTAAGCATTTGTCTGTATACTGCATTTTAAAAATGATTAATACCATCCCCATTTCTCTCCTGGAATTAGTAACTGATATTTGAACTCTCTATTTAAGAAAATGAAAGGGTTTCATATTGTAAGCCCTACAGAAAAATACTACAGCTAAAAGGGACTTCTTACCCTATTTATAACAGAAAGCATAATTGAAACATACAAATTATTTTAGAAGGTTTTTTTACATGCACCATTTTCATAATTCTACTTTTTAAGCCCCAACACAACCACAGCCTCAGTATTACATGGGCAGTACATTAAAAAAAGCAGGCAAAGCACATAATAACAAGACCTGGCAATGCCTAAAAACAGGAACATTGAAGAAAGAGAAAAGACTCATTCTGGCTGCACAAGACCAAGCCTTAAGAACAATTTCATACAAAGCCAGAATTGAGAAAATGGCAATAGACAGTAAGAAGTTAAAGAAAGCTAACGAAACAGAGGACCACCTGGTTAGCTGCTGCAATAATACGGCACAGACTGACTGACTACAGAAAATGTCATGACAAAGCAGCAACAATGGTGCTTTGGAAGATCGGCAAGAAATACCACCTGTCTGCAAGCAAGAACTGGTAGGGCCATAAAATAGAGAAAGTAATTGAAAATGAAGAAACTAAAATGCTCTCGGACTTTACAGGCACCTGCTACATAAAACACGCCAGACTTAGCACTTGTCAGTAAGAAAGACCAAAAAGCCTGGATAGTAGACTTGGCAGTACTGCAGACAGCAGAAGAGAAGAGAAAGAACTGGAGAAGATAACAAAATACAAAGACCTGAAAACAGAAATAGAATGACAGAGGGGAAAGACAGCAAAGGTAGTATCAATGGTAATATTTTATTTATTTCTTTATTTATTTGATTTGTCAATCTCTTACAAGGTAATAGATATAAGTATAAACATGAGTAAGAATACAGGAAATAGGTACGAATAAATGGGGACGATAGGACAGGGACGGGAGGCACGATGGTGCACTTATGCACGCCCCTTACAGACCTCTTAGGAATGGGGTGAGGTCAATAGTGGATAGTTTGAGGTTAAAGGAGTGGGGGTTAGAGGATGTAACTACAGAGTCAGGTAGTGCATTCCAGGCACTGACCACTCTGTTGCTGAATAATATAGGTGTTAAATGCTAAACAATATAGGTTGTCAGGCACAAAGAATCAGGAGCCCTTGTAAGGTTGCAGCATAGAAGATTTATTTAAACTCATACAGAAGGATCCAATCAACTGATGGTCAGCACTAAATTGGCACTAGATAAGGATCAATGGAATTTAAGGGGAGACTGGAATTAGATTTCTTGTGGCAATGCAAGGACCTTAAACTGATGTTGTGTTTAACTCTACCCCCCAGTTCTGCCTACTCCTCTCCTAGAACCATTTGTTAATTGTTGGGGTTGGGTAAATTATAGCAGAACTCTACCTAAAGTCTCTACACGAGGGTTATGTTTCTGTAACCAGCTCATGAACTGAACCTGAATATTTTATGTTTAAGATCAGAGAAGACCATGGGATGGCCTCATGCTTGCCTTGCCTTTCAACAACCCACAGGCAACCCTCTCCCCTGCCCCCAATTCAATAAACCCATAATCAGTGAAAATAATTTCGGTGATTCTGGTGAAAACAAATCTTTGATGTCAAACAGCAAAACCTGCTTATAACATCTCACAGTTGCTTCCTAAGGATGATCTGAAGCTTTATGGAAAATCAGAAATTGAATCCACTGATGTTGGGCACTTAGCAACTGGCCCACATTTACAGCCATTTTCAATGGCTCATGGTCATGTGACTGCATTGTTCAATGTTGTTGTTGAAAATTGGCATTTACTGCTAGCTTTTGGCAAACTCATCCCATAGTGGGCAATGGAGTTGATTTATAACTGCAGTGTTTGTTTAACAACCATGACAGTCATTTCCTGATGCCGCAAATAAAGGTTATAAAATTGGGCTGGTCACAGGGTGACCAGTTTTATGACCATAATGGGCAGGCTCTATTATGGTCATAAGTTGAAGATTACCAGTGGGTAAAATCACAAATAGAAATGAAATTGAAATGCACAGTGGGCAAACCATTCAGGAGCCATCAGAATGAAGCCTACAAGTATCACACTTCTTGGATCTGCACATATACTATGCCGATATATTGCAACCTCCTAGGTTCTTGGGAAGAACTCATTGGGTATGAAGGCCAACATCAGCTAAAGATCTGGCAATTGTAATTTCACAATGTTTTATATATAATAATAGATCTGGCTGACTATGCAACCATAATTAATAGCAATAACTAGCTTGATACCCGTGCTTCGCTACAAAACTATGTGGTCGGGCTTAGTTTTGGGGGAGGAAAATAAGGGGAGGGGGAAATTCTGCCTCTGCCTACCAGCATTCATTGGTATTCATCTGGTTAGCGTCCTGTCAGTGTGTGAGAGAGTTGAGGGCTGTTTGGAAAGTGAAACAGTATTTGCTGTGTGAGCAAGGAGACAGCAAGGAGCCTGGGCATGGCTTAGCTCAACTGTTCTGTACTAAAGGTGCTTGGTACTATGAAATTAAAACTGAAACTGAAACTCCTCTCCTCTACTTGTGTTTTGCATTTGGAACAGATTTCTTTTCAGGTGGGGAGGGGGATGCTAGAACTCCTTAGCATCAGAGCGTGTTAATAATAATATATGAAATACTAATGCTCTGATGGTCATTTCGAAAAATCCTTTCTTAATGAGTTTGTAGGCTTTACAGTTCTGGAGATTTTGTGATGATGCATGAGTGGTATTTCGCTTTTATATATAGAGAGAGATATATTAAAACACCTGACTCTCAACAAATTTTTGCAACTTACATTTGCAATAAAAACATTACAACATAAAAAAATAAAGATATCAGCAGCATTTTACTGTGGTAAATCACGACACCCTTCTTTTGGCATTATTTACCTCATTTCTTACATGATTTTCTTCTCTTTTTCATATTTACTAAAAAGAAAGTATTACTAATCAATGATAAGCACTACTATATCAAAGTATACTAATGATATTTTTATTATTATTAAATTTTTGTTTTGACTTTTTAAAATTTTTATGTACCTAGCAACATCAACTATATAGTTGTAAAATATTTCTGCATCAGTAGCACACTACTAGTCACATGCTGTTTCCTGATTATTACAGATTTGTCACTATCCCCAAACTACTTTCTGTTTATACTTACTTACGTATATTTCCTTTCAGATCAGACATCAAGATTGGAAAAACAGAGTGTAACACTGGGTTCAAGCATGCTTAGATGAATGAACAAAGAAGTTCCTTTCAGATCTTTCAATTTACTATAGAATTTTAGTACAAAGAGGTTAAGACCAGTAGAGATGAGGACATAGAGATGGAGTTAGCATGTACAACCAGACCCTATACAGACCTACTACTGAACCAAAATATACCAAAGCATTATAAATTTTATTTACTCACTGATTCCATATCCAAAGTCAAGACTGAATTTTTGCAACAGCGAGTAATTGTATAGTTAAAAAATAAATCTTAAACATTCATGTTGCTATTCACTGTAGCCTTCTTTAAAAGGGATGATTGTTTAGTACACCTGCTCTATTTTTGCTTTCTTGTTCATCCACTCATGAGAATCCATCTTTCTTGTTCATCCACTCATGAGAATTTATTTTACACTGATATAAACTATCTCGATCTTTGTAATAATTTGACTTTTTGCTTAGGAGTATTTTTCTGGACTCATTTTCACACACACACACAGATTTGCTATAGCAACAGTTCTCTGAATGTATACAATTCCCTTCATGAAAAGCTTTGTATTTTGTTACAGTGAATACATCTTCACGAACCATAATCTCTATTTCCCCTTTTTCCATCTTGTGTGTTGGAAAGATAGCAAGCATAATGTTTCTGACATTTAGTTTCATAAACAAAAATCTCAAATTTGGATGTAATGAGGAAGCACCATAAGTTTAAAAATAAAAATAAGTTCCAACCTATTTTATTGGCATAAAATGAACTGGGGGGGGGGGGAAGGGGGGGAACAAGCCAAATTACCACTGTAAGTGGTTTTAAAAACATTATCCATGAAATCTAAACGACAAAAGGTGTGACATACAAGTCCATATAAATGGAATTCTTACGTTCTTTACAACTCTAAAGTCTGCCCTAAAGCAAAAATATGACAGTTTGCTTCCGCAGGAAGAGAAGCACCCCTCGTGAATGTTACTGTTTTTCTTTGTGTATTTTGTAACATGATTTTCAAATACTACTTTAGAAGAAAAAAAAACCCACCTTGTGTCCAAATCAAAGTATATGATGCACAAGTGGTATTCTTATATATGTGAATACAAATAAATCTCATCATGCAAGCCTTCAAAGAACAGGAAAATCAGTCATTTTTTTTTAAAATGTACAGCTGAACTCTCAATGTATTTCTGAATATTTCACAAAGGCAAGGAGTTAGATGGGCTGGATTTACAAACTTGGTTTGTGGTCTTAGTTAGTCCTGCACCATTTCTCAACAAACAGCAGCACTGATCAATCTTGTTTAAAAATCGTTTTTGGTTCTTAAAGGCCTTGGTATACACACACACAGAATTTTATTAAGAAGTTGATTATAATAATAAAATGTAGTACAACCTAAATGTAAAAATGAAATAGAGTAACAAAGTGAAGGAAAGAGAAGAAAAAAAAAAGATTGTAACAAAGAAAGAGAAAATTTACAAAGAAATGACTCCCAAACTTCATCACAAGTATAAACAAATTTAGCAACTGTTCACCCCCTGTAATGTAACAGACATTTATCTCTTCATCCTATATCCCATCTCCCATCTATAAAGAAACCATAAAGCATAGTCTTTTCAGTCTTGGTATCAGCAGAAAGTCCATAAACAGTTGCCAGAAGTACCAACAATCTTGTTTTAACCTTGATTAAATAAACCAGCTTTATAGCAATAGCAATTACTGTTCCATAGTGCTTTTACAGCTTTCTCTATGTGGTATACAGAGTCAGCATATTGTCCCCAATGATCTGGGTCCTCATTTTACCGACCTCAGAAGGATGGAAGCCGGAGTCAACCTTGAGCCAGTCAGGATCGAACTGCTGGCAATGGACAGAGTTTGCCTGAAATATTGCATTCTAACCACTGCGCCATCATGACTCCTATCTTCTTTTTAATTTTAACCATTTAACTCTTTAGTTCATTGAAATATTGTCATACAACTTGATTTCTCTTGATTTCTTCTTTGTCCCCTCGCACAGAGACTTTTAACAATCCTCCTTTGTAAATTCCAATAGGAAAAAAAACTATCCAGATCACTTTCTTGGGTTGTCACTTGTATTTCTCTTTTTAATTTTAAAATCCCAGTTTCTTTTGTAGCTTCAGGGAAACATCTTTTTCTTATTCATACTCTTGCCCTGTCAGTTGTAAATACACTTTTGATACCATGTCTACCTTGTCAGATAAAATTTGTTCTACACCTATTATTTTTTCAATAATATTTTTTGGACATAATCTATCCACGGAAGCAGACATTATTGACACTGTGTCAGGCTCCAAGTTCGCTACGGAGCCCGTCAGCTCCGAACATACCTCGCAGCAAGTCAGCTGGCAGTGGAGAATATCACCTTAGCTCTGCTGACACCAGATCTGTATTGCTGCTTGTGTGTGCTAGCCGATGGTGTTGAAGGTTGCTTCAGAATGATTAGCAGAGCTGTGAGCTGCAGGATGGATTCTGAAACAACTGCAGGCTGAAGGATGGATTCTGAAACAACTGCAGGCTGAAGGATGGATTCTGAACAACTGCGGGGCTAGAAATGGCTTTTTTCATGTATTGATGTGGTGCATATTGTTAGAGGGGGTTGGGGTACATATAGGTGGTAATTAAGCATTGAGTTAAGACATGGTGAAGGTGGCACCAGGTGGGGATCAGTTAGTGAGAGTCGGAATTGGTTAGGGATGTAGACATGTTATAGGGTTAATAGCATTTAGAGATAATAGGTTAGGCGTGGCCAGAACTAGAACTGCTATAGGCCTGGGTGTGGTGAGGTGTGTCTCATGATAATGATAATAAAAGGAAAGAGAACAAACTCAAACCCATCGCTAACCTTGCCTGGCTTTTAGCCATACTTGCCTGATTAGAGTATTTGTTCTTTGCTGATATATTGAATAAACCATCATTGTCCTAAAGAGGAGCTGGAGTTTGGATTCATTTAAAGACAAATCTTCAATACTCAAGGACTGGCTGAGACACTGTTGATATTGTGTGTTAGGAATATAAGTCACCTAACAGGTATTTCGGTTAGAAATATATAAACCAGGATAGACATTTTAGTACTATGTCTTTAAGAGATTGCAAAAACTGCAGTTGGGTGTGGTTTTTCAAACGGCCATAAGATGGAGCCAGAAACCTGGGTTGATTTTAGTCTTAGTCTCAGAAGAGAGTGAATCTCTGTTTCCTTCTGTTGGAGAGTATTGCCATTTTTCCTAATTGACTGATATTTCTGGATTTGATGTCAGTCTGATACTGAACTGTTTTTGACACTGGAATTTGTTACTGGATTATCCCTGGATTGAAAAAATGACTGATTTACCTGTGAATTACTTTGGACTGCCTATTTTGAACTTTGCTTAAACCTTTCTGGAAGTAAAAACCTACATTTACTGTACAGTGTATCTGTGTGTTGTGTGTGTATTATTCAAACACTACTCTCAAATACGTCTCCCTGGACTTCCGGTTTGTCGGCTTCGCAGCGGCAGGGATTTGCGAAGCTGCGCGATCCCTGCCGCGCTAGCCGTTTTTGGGGCTCCGACCCAGATGGGTACGGAGCTAGGCTGCCCTGCAGGGGCAGCTGAAGGTAGGGGGATCCGGAGAAGGGTTTGGGGTGTTGCAGACTCCCTCCTGGCCGGCAGAACTCCCTTTTCCCAGGACGGTGCAGCGGCGGTCTGTAATGGCCGCCACAAAGAAGCTGGCAGCCGGGTAAGAATGCGCAGGAGGAAGTGGAGAAAGTGATTGAGAGGAGAAAGTTTTTCTTGGTTCCTAGGACTCTAAGACATATTTAATAAAATTCCTGAAAAGTATGACTTTCTGAATAATACCTGCCAGAAGAGGAAAAAAGCGGCTGTTTGAAGGTGCTGAAAGGATAGCTTTCCCTCTTTTCCTACGGAATAAATAACTGGATATTAAGAAACCTATTTCTTTTAGGTGAAAATTGGTTTTAAGCGATGAGTGGGAAGAGAGAGGATTAAAAGAAAACATTTGTATGCTAAGACTTTGTTGGAGCAGATGCCTTAAGGATTTGAAGACTAGAATATATTGCAATAAGATTTTAAACAGATTTGGACTTTCTTTCTCTTGGATTGATATTACCCCAGAAGGAGAAAGTGAGAACTCTGCCTTGGTTTGGACTGACTGATAACTTTGGGACTGTTTTATTTTTTTTATTTTCTTTTGAATATTCTGGTTGTTGTAAGAAGAAAGAAGGGGAAAAGAAAAGAAAAGATTTATAATGGCTCTTTCTGTTGAGGAACTAAGAAAAGAATATGAACAAGCAAAAAAAAAATGGTAAAGATGGTGTGGAAGAAGCTTTCCTTTTCTTAGAAATGGCGCTTATTAATTATCAACAAACATTACAACAGATGAAGACAGCAGAGGAACAAGAAAGAAAGAAAGGAGCCATTTTTAATGAATCTCAGAATTTGATCCAGAAAGAAGGAAGAGAGAAAGAAAAGAAAAGAAGAGAAAAGAAGAAAACTAAAGGACTTAAGGACTTAAGATCTAAAAAACATTTAAGAAAGGGAAAAATAAGGTGCAAAACCAATATGATGATAGTAAACAAAAGGGAAAAGGAATACGACAGAGAAGGGAAGCTGGTAAGGCAGAGGCTAGAAGAAGGGGGGTAGAAAGGTTTGTTGGGAGAAGAAAGAAAGGGAAAAGGTGGAGAAAAGCTACAATGTTTTGAAATTAAATGAAAAAAAGAAATTTTTTTTGGATAATGGATAAAGTATAATTTTTTTTTTTAAAAAAAAAAGATTTTGCAAGGTACATAAGATGAGATGGTAGTATTGTAATGATTTAAGAGTTGATAAGAGATTAAAATGTTAAAATGTTTAAAAATGATTGGCTTTAAAACTTAATAATAGGGGAGGTTTAGAATATTGTTTTAATTAAAGAGTTTAATAAGACTATGGTATTGATGTTATTATAAAATTTTTATTATAGTATCTTTTTTAATATTTGGATTTATTGTCTAATTATGTACTTAATTATGTTGGATGTATTAGTTAGATAGAATGTACCAAGCAAAATCGGATTGGGTATTAGATATTATTTTAAAGATTAATTTGATTAACTTAGGGGGGAGATAGAAAGGCATCATACTCTGATTAATGATTTCAGGAGAAACTTATTTTCTTTTTTTTTATAAGGAATGAGACAAAGGGATGATAAAAAATGGACAAAAGATATAAATATAATGATTCAAATTAAGATGATTAATTAAGATAGAAGTAAGAAGTGTGAAATATGTGGGGAAGTTAATATAGAAGGCTTAGAATGGTAAATAAAATAAGTAATGATATGTAAGATGAGCATGAATATAATTGAAGTCCATGAAGAGAGAGACACCTGGGTCCAAGTTACTTTCCAAAAAGATTTTTTTATGTTTTGTGTGTTGTGTGTATATGTCTTTTGGGGGAGAATTAGTTAAAAATTGTAGAAATATAGAATGAGAATAATGGTAACTAAGTCAGAAAGAAACAGATGAAATAATAATAATGATATTGAATAAGAGTAAAGAGAAGTAAAGAGAAATTGAATAAGAGGTTTTGGTATGTTGTATGGAAATGGTTCAAAATAGAATTATAATTTATCTGACTTGTTAAATTGACAATGAAAAAAGGTTTAAACATGTAATGAATAATGATAATTTGTGTGTTTTAAAAATTAATAAAACTTGTTTTAAAAAAAAAAAAAAAACATCTCCCTGTATGCGCTCATTCTCCTAACGGGGAATTACCTCAACATTGTGGCTACTATTTTCTGATTCCATTCTTTAAAAGTACATTCAGTATTTTTATGATTATAATGATTGTATAATTTAAAGGTCTGTATCTTTTCTCTACTTAACATCTTTAGTTTCCCTTACTCTCCAGTTTTTGAATCATGAAATTGCTTAGCTTTGTTAGGTCTTATAAAAAGTAAAACAGGATCTATTGCCCATAAAAAGCTATTAATTCTTTATAACTAATTCCATTTTTTTTGTAAAAGCTTAAATACATTAATTTTATCTGGATCCTTGATACTTTTATAACCTTCTAAGATCAAAACCTTATTTAGCTTTTTGCTATTTATTTCAGATTCCTTAAATTCTTATGTTTATGATTAAAAATTTCTTTCATACGAGATAGTAACCCGGCATTATCAAGCCTGCCATTCTGAAAGTCTCTACATAGTTAATATACTTGATGCACAATTTCCAAAAGTGGTTAGAGAGATTTGTAAACGCTGATGTAGTTGTGAGCAAGATGGCCAATCCCATAATCTCCCAGCCCTCAACTTGTGGAGAATTGCTGTGGATGTGATGTGGATAATTTCCCATCTTCTCTTTATCTGGAGAGGTTCCAAGGAACCTGTCAGCGTTCCAGCAAACCTCCATTCCAATCAGTAACTCCAAGACAAACATATCTCAAAAGTACCTTTATTAGAATAGAACCTGGCACATCTGTGGAATCCCAAATCTAAACATTTTCGGGCTTCCCACAATTTCCCAAACTACAAATCTATCCCCCCTTTGCCGTCATCACATCACATGGCCCAATCATGATCCGTCCAAAAGTAAGATCCTTACTTCATCCGGCACCATACTTAATGACCTTGAACTAACAAAAGAATTTTATTTTGTCTACTTAGAGCTACTCAATTGAAATCACTCCCCCTCCTACTTTCTTTCTTTTTTTTTTGTAAATTTTATTTAAGTTTTCACAAAGAGAAAAAAATACAAATAAAACATCTTTTTTGAAAGTAGCGTAATCCCGGGTTACATTTCTTCGTACAGACACAAATTCAGGTTCATGCTCATTTTTATATTCTATTCCATATCTTATTACTATTTTACATTTTCTGCATAGCTTCTCCCCTCTTTTAATTTTCTCAATTTTATTTTAATTATCTCATCTCAATTCAAATCATTGTATTTATATTTTTTGTCTGTCCTGTTTCAATTATCTATTATCTTTTCTCATTAAACAAAATTTCTCCTGTAGTTACTGATTGGAGTATGATGCCTTTATATCTTTTCCCTAAAGTTGTAACATTCAATATAATACATAACTTCCATTCGGATTCTGCTTGGTACATTCTTAAAATACACACTGTATTCTTAAAAAAAGAAAAAAATATAAATGTATATAATTAAAACAACATTCCATTCCAATTCAATTCTATCATTAATATTAATATTCATTAAAGTCTTAACATCTTTAAAATTACTTTTCAATTAAATATCATACTTCTATGGGAACAATTATAAGATTTCCATAGTTAATTCCCCCCCCCTTCACTTATATTTTATAAAACATTAACTAATTAAAATGTTCCCGTTCCTTCCTAATTCAATTTTCTCATTTATTTTATTTCACTTATTTTATTCACAAACATTTCATTAAATTACACTAACTATTTTATCCCTCATTTTAATCATACGTTGTTTCCAATTTTCTAAAGTTATTTCTATTACTAATATAACAATACAATCTTATGTACCCTTACAGAATCCCTTTTTCAGTTAGATTTTCACCCATTATCTCTAAATAGGTCCTGTTTCTCTATATCTTGCTCCGGTCCTTTGTAACTTCTTTTCCTTTCCTTCTTCTCTCTCTTCTTCTCTCTCCCCTTTTTACCCCCTTGTCTCTCTACCTCTATTTCCCTCTTCTGTATTCCCCTTTTCTGTTGCTTTCCAGTATTATACTTATTTTTTTGAATTATTTTTCTTTTCTTTGGTTGTTTTTTTAAATCTTAAATTCTCCATTCTCTTTCCCCCCTTTCCTTTTTCTTCCCCACATAAAATTGCTTGTTCATTAAAGATGGCTTCTTCTTTGTCCCAGTCTTCTTTTTTTTTTTTTAAAAAAAAAAACAAGTTTTATTAATTTTCAAAACACACAAATCATCATTATCCATTACATGTTTAAACCTTTTTCCATTATAAATTTAACAAGTCAGATAAACTATAATTCTGTTTTAAACCATTTCCATATAAACATACAAAAACCTCTTATCCAATTTCTCTTTACTTCTCTTTACTCTTATTCAATTTTATTATTATTATTTCATCTATTTCTTTCTGACTTAGTTACCATTATTCTCATTCTATATTTCTGCAAGGTTTTATTAATTCTCCCAAAAAAAAAAACATATACACACAACACACAAAACATAAAAAAAATCTTTTTGGAAAGTAACTTGGACCCAGGTATCTCTCTCTTCATGGACTTCAATTATATTCATGCTCATCTTACATATCATTACTTATTTTATTTACCATTCTAAGTCTTCTATATTAACTTCTCCACATATTTCACTCTTCTTAATTCTATCTTAATTAATCATCTTAATTTGAATCATTATATTTGTATCTTTTGTCCATTCTTTATTGTCCCTTTGTCTCGTTCCTTATAAAAAAAAAGAAGTTTCTCCTGAAATCACTAATCAGAGTATGATGCCTTTCTATCTCCCCCTAAATTAATCAAATTAAACTTTAAAATAACGCCCAATACCCAATCCGATTTTGCTTGGTACATTCTATCTAAATAGTACATCCAGAATAATTAAATACATAGTTAAACAATAGATCTAAATATTAAAAACAAATACTATAATAGAAATTTTATAATAACATCAATACCATAATCTTATTAAACTCTTTAATTAAAACTCAATATTCTAAACCTCCCTCATATTATTAAATTTTAAAACCAATCATTATTAAACATTTCAACATTTTAATCTCTTATCAACTCTTAAACCATTTAAGTTTTCTATTTCTAATACAATACTACAATATCATCTTATGTACCTTGCAAAATCTTTTTGAAGAAATTATACTTCATCCTTTATCCCTAAAAAGATTCCTTTTTCCCATTTAATTTCAAAACTTTGTAGCTTTTCTCCACCTTTTCCCTTTCTTTCTTCTCCCAACAAACCTTTCTACCCCCTTCTTCTAGCCTCTGCCTTACTGGCTTCCCTTCTCTGTCGTGTTCCTTTTCCCTTTTGTTTACTATCATTATATTGATTTTGCACCTTATTTTTCCCTTTCTTAAGTGTTTTTTTAAATCTTAAGTCCTTTATTTCTCTTCCTTTCTCTCTTCCTTCTTTCATGGTCGAGTTCTGAAATTTATTAAAAATGGCTTCCTCTCCTTCTTCTTCTTCTGCTGTCTTCATCTGTTGTAATGTTTGTTGATAGTTAATAAGCGCCATTTCTAAAAAAAGGAAGGCTTCTTTCAAACCAGCTTTACCATTTTTTTTTTGCTTGTTCATAATCTTTTCTCAGTTCCTCAATAGAAAGAGCCATTATAAATCTTTTCTTTTCTTTTCCCCTTCTTTCTTCTTACAACAACCAGAATATTCCAAAGAAAAAATAAAACAGTCCCAAAGTTATCAATCAGTCCAAACCAAGGCAGAGTTCTCACTTTCTCCTCCTGGGGTAGTACCGTGTTTCTCATATAATAAGGCCGGGTCTTTTTTTTTTTTGAGCCCCGAAAAAATGGCTAGGCCGTCTTTTCGGGGGTGACTTAATTCCCCCCGTTGCATCTTCGGGCAGGCAGCGACGGCTTGGATGTTGACCTTGCCATTGGTGGGGCATTTCGTATCGGGGTCAACACAGGCAGCACCATATCCGGGTGTGCAACAAAAGTACTTCCTAACGGCAAGCCCCCCCCATTCCCCCATTTAGCATGTTTTAATATAGGCCTTAATTTGGGAGGAGGGGCTTAATTTCATTTCATGCCTATAAAACATGCTGGGACTTCCTATTGGGGGAGGCCGTATTGTTGGAGAAACAGTGTATCAATCAGAGAAAAAGAAAGTCCAAATCTGTTTCTTAAAATCTTATTACAATATATTTTAGTCTTCAAATCCTTAAGGCATCTCCTCCAACAAAGTCTTAGCATACAAATATTTTTTTTTAGTCCTCTCTCTTCCCACTCATCGCTTAAAGCCAGTTTTCACCTAAAAAAAAAATAGGTTTCTTAATATCCACTTATTTATTCCGTAGGAAAAGAGGGTAAGCTTTCCTTTCAGCACCACCAAACTGCCGCTTTTTTCCTCTTCTAGAAGGTATCATTCAGAAAGTCATACTTTTCAGGAATTTTGTTAAATATATCTTAGAGTCCTAGGAACCAAGAAAAACTTTCTCCTTTCAAAAACTTTCTCCACTTCCTCCTGCGCATTCTTACCCGGCTGCCAGCTTCTTTGTGGCGGCCATTACGGTTCCGCCGCTGCACGCGTCTTGGGAAAAGGGGGTTCTGCCGGCGGGGAGGGGGTCTGCAACACCCCAAACCCCTCTCCGGATCCCCCTACCTTCAGCTCCCCTGCAGGGCAGCCTAGCTCCGTACCCATCCGGATCGGAGCCCCAAAAGCGGCTAGCGCAGCAGGGATCGCGCAGCTTCGCGAATCCCTGCCGCTCGCGAAGCCGACAAACCGGAAGTTCCTCTTTGTCCCAGTCTTCTTGTTTTGCAGTCGTTTCTTATTGTTTCTCATAGTTCCAAATCTCCATTTCTAAGAATTGAAAAATGAAGCCAAAAGAACCCTTCCCTTCTTGTGCATCTTCTTTGTACTTTTAAAGTTCCATTTTCAATTCATCCAGAAGTGGTGCCATTGTATAAATTTTTAAACAACCACCCAATTGATTTTAGTCATTCAAATATAATAACCAAGAATCCAAAGATCACCAAATAATCCAAATACACGCAAGCTGTTTCTTTTTTTGCTCTTTTTTCACTTTCTCTTTCTGGGGTTACTATTTAGTTGCAAAGTTTCAGTTAAAATGTATCTTTTAGAAGTCTTGTTGAAGTTTTACTGTAGATTCTTTATAATTCCAGGCAGTCTCCTCCCTCTTCCAGATCCTGCCCTTATTCTTTTTCTCTCCCTTCCTGCTCATAAAAAAGAAAATTTTTAATGTCCAGAAATCTTTATTATCCCTTTGGCATTTTGTTTTATTTTCAGCTTAATTGCCTATTGATGTCAAAGTGGATTTTTCCAATTTCTTATTTAAGTCTCTTAGTTGTCAGTATAGGGAAGGAGAGAGAAGAAAAAAAAAAGCCAAACCTTTCCCTTTTCACTTTCCTTCGCTGCTTCCGACTCTTCTTTGGGAGCAATGTTATTTTTTGTAAGTTTAAATTCCAGGGTACCTTAGTTGTTGCTTTTACAATTTAACCCGGTCAGCCAAAACTTTCACTTCTTATCTTCCTCCTGCACATTCTTTTCTGGTCGAGTTCTCCTTTGTGGTGGCCATTTCTGACCACCACTGCAACCACCTTCGGGAAAGGGAGTAATGGCCAGCTGAGGAGGAGAGATGCGGCTCTCCTCAACCCTGCTGGCGGTCTCCCCCCTCTTCACCACCTCTACGGGGTGGCTTAGCCCCAGAACCAGCCGGTTCGGGCCGCGCACGATCGCGGATTTCTGTCTGTCGCCGAAGCCCTTCAAACCGGAAGTCCACCCCTCTCCTACTTTCTCAGGCTATGTGGCAGTGTGGAATATGGCTTCCAAAGCTGACAGAACCGGTTTACTCACTAGTTCCTTGGTCTTTTGCCCTGGTCATCAGCTCTGCTTTCACAGAGTCATCTTTAGTTTGCCATACCTCCCGCGGACGTCAGGATTAGGCAGCTTCAAGTATTGATGATCCTAGCCTTCCCTAATTGGGTTACAATTCATATTACACTATTTAGAAATGACACGAGATATACTAAAAATCTGTCTCAAAGTTTCCAGGCTGGGAAAACTGGAATATTTTAACACACATCAGAAAGTGTTGCTTTTTGTTGACACCTACAATATTATAGCTATTAAGAATACTGCCCCTCATCTTCTGTATTTGTTTACTTCTGCATGTCTCAGAAATACAGTAAAGTTGTAGTAATTTTACTGTGGACAGAAGCCAATTTGGTGTAGTGTTTAAGGCACTGAGACAAAAATTGGGGACTGTGAGTTCTAGTCCTCCCTTAGACAAAATGCCAGCTAGGTAACCTTGGATGTATCACATCCTCTCAGCACTAGGAAGGAGGTATTGGCAAACCACTTCCAAAATCTTGCCAAGGAAACTGCAGGAACCAATCCAAGCAGTCACCAAGAGTTAACAATGAGGTGAAGCCACACACACAAAATTATTGTAAGATGTTTGTCTTCAGCTAGTCAGATCTCTCCCGAAATTTCTCCATTCCACAAAATAAAAAAGTCTCAAGTGACAAATAGAGCATTGTCTACCTCGCGTGGGAAAATTACTCCCTTCAAGGCTGTGAGGATACAGCAAATGACGAACCCCCCCAAAAAACCTCAGTAGTGCTTTAAAAGCGCTGTGAATCGAACCTGACAGCAGAAAACCTTCAAATTTGAATTTCCAGCATTTCTGATAGAAGAACTACAAGCCAATCATTGCCACAACCTTTTAGGGCAAGAATGTTGTGAACTGGGGAAAGTGACAGTTGACAAGGGGTGTGGCAAAGATTATGGACTCAGTCTCCGAGCAGAAAGGCATGTGTCAACCCATCCGTGGATTCTCCAATCTTCACGCTGGAGAAAGTATTGTTTCCATAGTTATTGTGAAATAAATTTTGATAACAAGGGGAGATAACCTCTTTGGCAACATTAATTAATTTTTAAAGCATGGGGTGGATGAAAAAAACGTAAACTGTTATTTCATTTACTTTTTATTTATTGTTCCTTTTGTGCTTTATAGCTTGAAACCTTGGACCTTAGAATGGTAATCATATTTTAAATTAAAGAGCATATCCAGCGTTTACAGAATAACCTTAATCACAATTACCAAATGCTAAATGTGTTCCCTTTTTCTTAGATTGAAAACAGTAAAGGAGCTTGTTAATTAGATGTGAACTTTGTATTTTTTTCAGTATTTTATAAGAATATTAACTCTTTTGAAATATGTCGTGTTTTAGTTTTCAGATCTGAGCTGAAAACTTTTATAGATCACCCATACTACCTGTAAGCATTTGCATTACAGGTAGACCTCGACTTATAACTGGTCATTTAACAACCCTTTGAAGATACAATGGACATTCCAAAAGGTCCTTGTGACCAAATTCCAAAGTTCTGCATCCAGCCCCCACTGCAGTCAAATAACCAAATTTTGGGCACTTGGTGATGGAATGGGACAAGTTGCCATGGCCAACTTACTGCAGACAACTCTCCATGGCCAACTTGCTGCTGGACAACTTGCCACGGCCAACTCACCATGGGACAACTCACTGCGGGATAATTTAATAATTCTATTTAATTATTTAAAATAAATTTAAAAATATTTTAATTTTTGCCATTCACATTTTGTTCTGTCCCTCCTTTTGCATCCTTTAATGATTCTATTCCGCCATTTCTTTGATATTAGTGTAACTCCTGTCCTGCAGAGAGTTGTCCTGTGGTGAGTTGGCTGTGGCAAGTTGTCCTGCAGTGAGTTGGCCGTGATGAGTTGGCCATGGTGGGTTGGCTGTGGGGGTTGACTGTGACGAATTGTCATAGACCCCTTGGCAACTGGCCTCCAGTGCTGTCTACAGTCATGTGATCATGATTTATGGAGTTTTTGCTAGAAACCACTACTTACTTCCAATTTCCAGCAAAAAATATTCCATAGTGAAAAATGGGTTTGCTTAACATCTGCTGCAAGGTCATAAAATTAGCTCCAGTCACTTGTTGACCTGTTTTATGACCATCATGACTTGTGACTGTAATTGCAGGGTTCAGTTATGGTTGTAACTCAAGAACTATCTGCATAGTATAATATATGTTACTTTCTGATAGTAAAGGACAGGTATTCATGGTAAGCTATGATGTTAAGTTGATGAAAGATGCTTCAAGATGTCATAATGTCCCTTCTCTGTCCTATAATACTTGAGTTACGACATTGCATGTAAGTACATGAGGAATGTACACTGGACATTTTCTCATGCCCCCTCCCAATGGATGGACTCACTATCAAAGGAATCTATAAAAATTAGATTTGTCTAATGACTACTAAGACTTCAGAATTTGGGTATTTTAAATAAATGTTGGTCTTCAGATCTTTCCTACAGACTAAAATCGAAGAGAAAGAAGTTTATGATACATTAGCCACAAATTGCAATGTCAATTGAACAACTGACATATACAGTATACAGATCTTAAATATACAGCATGTAGATTATGTCAGGTACAATAAAGATTACCATCAGTTCAATTTAACTGTACTCTTAATGTAAAAGCAACAGTGAGATATTTAGCTGTATGTATATCTGCTACCTTGAAAAAAACAGAAAGAAATTGTATGACATAATATTTCTAAATAATCTTATTTGGGAATAAGGCCAGTATAGGAAGTATGAATTCATTTTGATACCATCATAAGGTTGAGAATGCAAAATTGGTTACGAAGATCACTAAGATCACTAACTGTAACATTTTGACTGTTTAAAATGAGAGATGACAAGCATAGCTAGCTCCATGCCTTCATAAACATAAGCACTGACAAACCACAAGAAAGTTATGACATTAAAAAATCTACAGTTCCTGAGCAAGTCTGAAGAAATTGAAAAACCAGAATTTCACTGACAATGTTACTTTAATTTGATTCAGAGAAAAAATCCTAAACAGACAGTGGTGAAATGTTCTTTATATATCTGCAATGGATGCTTACATTTTAAACTTAATTAAAAATGAATGAAGGATCTCTACACAAGCATATGAATCTGTGTTTATGGGTTAAACATAGTATTCAATAGTGCTCTGTTCACTTTCCTCAAGTACATAAGGTGGCTGATAAATTACAGGGAATATATATCCTGTTTGCTTGGCACAAGTTTCTCAAATCCACATTCAACTAATTTGCATTGAGTCTTTCAATGAAGCTACACATAGACAGCTGCACTTATATAGGGATGAATCACAGTGGAGCATTTTAGAAACAGTGGAGCCCTCTCCAAATGTATTATGTCTTTACTTGTAGAGAAATAGAATGAGGATAAGATAAGCCATCAAATAATTTTCTTGACTATATCACTCTGACTAGGAAGAATTTACTGTGGAGAGGTGTTGTTTGTAAAGAACTATGGTGGTGATATTTGATCAAAACTCAATTATCGTTCAATAAACAGGATGCAACCTAATATCTATTGTGTTTAACACGTGAGCAAAGACATTTCTCCCACAGGTATGGGAGAAATAGGAGACGTTAGAAAAGTCACATGTTTTACAATTTATAGAACTGTAATTGCTGCTGCTTTTATTTTGTGTTTCTTTCTTTTTTTAATCTGCAAACTAACCTGTGAAGAAACCAAGTTCAGAAATTAAATGTGCAGTTACTCATTAGTCTTTATAATATGAGCATCTTGGAAATAACTTTATTTTTTTTAAAAAAGTTCTGATATCCTGCTTTCTAAATTCCTTTAACAAGAGGTCTGTGTAATTTTCTAGTAACTTATTTTTAGAAATTAGCTTTTTGCTAATCAACTGTTATAAACGAAGTTATTTCCTTTTGAGTTTTGTTCTTCACATCTTAGGAGCACATTACTCTTCTATACCACTTAAAGAAAGTGAGGTCACTCCAGTCTGATTTCCACACATACCAAGACTATCATTTCACCAAACACCTTTTAAACCACCTTCATCTTTAAAATTCTAATACAAGACTTAAACACAACTTACTCAGTAGAAATGCACTGAACCCACAATCATCTAAAACATGGGTGTCAAACTCAACCACGTCATGTGACGTCATGTGACACTGTGTGACTTTTTTGGCTTTTGCGGAGCCAGGTTCAGTATGGCCTGTGTGTAATGCATCCAGCCCACAGGCAACAAGTTTGACAGTTTGATTAAAAGAACTATCATAAAAACACTCAGTGAATAAACAAGGTATTGAAGGGAAATAGCATCAGAAGAATAGGCCACAGAACACATTGCATACTACATAAGAGTCAGATATCAGATAATCATCCATAACTAAAGTAGCCCAGGCATTTACTTTATATATCCTTGTTCTTCCCACCCTTGTTTTACCTCATGTTCTGTGTGACTGAAAGACGGTTATGATAGAAACACGTTCTGCTCTAGCAAATGATCTTACCGTGAATTTATTTTTCCATATCCTGCAAAACCTGCTATCTCCATTTTATGGTGTTACTACATTCATGTTGGAAGCACCTACTATGGTGCCTCCGGGTTGAAAGGATTAGCCAGTGACATCACCATTGCCCAGGGGATGTCTGAGGAGGCTCCGTTCAAGTCCTTGGTATTGTCCCACTTAAGTGATACAGTACCTATTTATCTACTTGTATTTGCATGTTTTCAAACTGCTAGGTGGCAGGAGCTCGGACAAATTGCTGGGAGCTCATCTGGTCACATGGCCTGCTCTCGGATTTCAAACTGCTAAGCCATCAATTTCTCAATGGTCTTCTGACTCAGCATTCTAACCACATATCTCTTTTGCTCCTGGGATAGTCTGAACATTATTTATTGTGGTTTACCAAAACAGTGATATGTTAGGTTTCTAAAACTGATAATTTTATGACATAAAAATAAATTCACTGTAAGAGTTTCCAGCAAATTATTTTGAGTACATTATTGTTCAATCTTTATTAAAATCAGCATTTTAAAATTAGCTTGGCCACACTGCATCAATATTTATTTGATCAATTTCCAATGGGAAGTATATTCCAGCTGATGCCAGAAACACATTCTGGGAAGCCACTATATATCAATATCTGATTTATTAGTTTTAAGACACGGTCTCCTAAGCACTACTGCCTTTTCCTACTGGCTTGGAAGAATATTACTTTAGAGTAATACATGAACCAGAATGGTGATTCTATGGTTCAGCACAATCTCTTTTCCCTACATTGCCTTTGTTTATTATCTAATGAAGAGTTTTAGCAGGCACAGAGATTTAATTTTTATGATTTCATATAATGAAAGTATTTATCCAACAAACATTTTGGAACTTTTTAAAGGGCAAGTCATTTTTTTTGTGGGGTTGATTTACTAGTTATTTTTGGTGGTTAAATGTAAGAGATTTTATATGAAGTAAAAAAATCTCAACTGTTAAATACCTTAACTAAATATTTCTCCCTTTATTTGTTATATCTCTACTTCATCAACATTTCCCATAGTTTGTGTCTTTCTAATCTGGATTCCTCTTAAACTTGAATGGAAACCACATTTTTCCTACTGCATTATAATTTCATGTTTGGAAATCTAACTAGTTTTTCCTTTGAATTTACAGATATAGATACAGTTAATCAGAATTGGAAGGGACCTTGTAGGTCATCTAGTCCGACACCCTGCCCAAGCGGGAGACCCTACACCATTTCTGACAAATGGCAGTCCAATCTCTTCTTGAAAATCTCAACTGATGGCGCTCCCACAACTTCCAAGGGCAAGCTGTTCCATTGGTTGATTGTTCTCACTGTCAGAAAGTTTCTCCTTATTTCCAGGTTAAATCTCTCCTTGTTCAGTTTCCATCCATTATTCCTTGTCTGGCCTACAGGAGTTTTAGAAAAAAGCTTAACCCCTTCTTCCCTGTGGCAGCCCCTCAAATATTGGAAGACCGCTATCATGTCTCCCCTGGTCCTCCTCTTCACTAGACTAGCCAAGCCCAGTTCCTGCAACTGTTCATTGTATGTTTTAGCCTCCAGTCCCCTAATCATCCTGGTTGCTCTTCTCTGTACTTTTTCTCGAGCCTCAACATATTTTTTATAATGTGGTGACCAAAACTGGATGCAGTACTCTAGGTGTGGTCTTACTAAGGTTTTATAGAGTGGTATTAGTATTTCCCTTGATCTTGACTGTATCCCTCTGTTAATATAACTTAGGATTGCATTAGCTTTTTTGGCGGCGGCTGCACACTGCTGGCTCATATTTAGCTGGTTGTCCACTAAGACTCCAAGATCCCTCTCACAGTTACTGCTAATTTAGTCATGCAGTTACTTCTTTTTCATCTCTGTTGTTTACTATTGTTTTTCCTGTATAAAAATCAGGATAGACATGGATGTTACATGATAAAAACTGTCTGAGATATGAAAGTCAATCATGAAGCAAAAACTGGATTGCAATTTAAGTCTCAAGTGGTTTTTTAATATTTAATTTAATGACATTATTTATTGTTTTAACTGTCTTAGTACCTTAAAGAAAGATGAGATTTTTAAAAAATACCAAGTCAATAAAGGCGTCAAATATATTCCGCTAACTGTAAGGATATTTGTGAATCATACATTTATTAATGACCTAAGTGAAAATGATGAGATCCTCATAAAATAAAATTCTGCAATTCTGTAGCAGACTTGCAAAATATGCACAGTAGTTATGTTAGCCTTGTGAAACTGCAGTGAGAATAAATAATAAGCATTAAAATTCCCTTAATGTCAGCTACTTATTTTAGAACTTACAATGCATTTTGTTTTTACAGATATATAAAGCATCTTTTACAAAGCAAATTATTTAAGAAATCTTATTGAGCATTGCCACTTAAACCAGTAAGAAAACACATTCTACATTTTATGTTGCTTTTTACAAAATTATTATGTATAACCCAAATCTTATATGTATTCCTGATCCTAATTCTGTTTTTAAGAATATTTATTTAATACAAATGATTCAATAAAAAACTAGAAATGTTAACTGGATTCCAATATTTAGGATGAAATAAATAAGCATATACAGCTTGTCTATTATACAAGCTTGTATATGCTACTCTAGGAAGGATTCAACCATATAATAATCCACTTTCACTCAGAATTTCATAATATTAATAATAACCATTCAACCTTTTAATTTTATAGTCTACAGAAACAGAACAGCTGGAACTTCACCTTCCTTACATTATAAGCCATACATGTAAGTGAGATTAGGGTAGAGAACATTGGTATAAATAACCATTATCAACCAAATTGTCAAATTGTCTAGTCATAGGTAGTTTATTAAAAAATATGATTACGTGGGCACGCTTCTTTATATCCATCGTTCTTCGATTTCATACTGATTCAAATATGATCATACAAGTGACAAGTATTTTTAATGCCTAATTTTAATGACTGGTTATTTGCATGAGAGTAATTTTCCTTACCTTCATTATATGAAATCCCAGATCTTAAAAGTCTTGTCTACAAAAGGGATCATCTTCAGCATTTATGAGTTTAATCCAATCATATGTGGTACTCATGATAACCTAAAAAAAGATACAAATTAATGTAAAAGCTATTATTTTCATATAGTTTTGATGACTTCTTCACTATAATAAATAATGAGTGTGATTTTTCCCTGAATACAAATGTTAAATTACAGTAATAGTATATTTTCCAAAATGTAATATATAGCATAAATTCTAAACTACGCTCAGATAAGATGACAAGTTACTTACCTAACTTTAAAATGTACAATTTTATAAAAATCATTGCTCTGTGCATAATATCCAGAAAATTTGAGCTTCTCCAGGATGCAACAAATCTTATTGGGACCATGCTATTCTTGGAAATTTAACTCAGCCGTTTCTAAATCTTTCTGACCTGGAATGGTACAACTTGAATTATTTCTGGTTCAGAGGATTTACTTTGGGAAAATGGCTCACCACGCTAAGAACAGGACAGTCCAGAGACAGTTTGACAAGCTTCAGAAGCAAATGAATCTGTGCCACATTAATGAATTTTGTACATCCCTACACAGTTGTAATCAACAGAGCCGTTGTACTAGACATTTTTCCACTTTTACTATATATTGTACTTGATTTCTTTCAAATTCTGCTTCCCCACCACTGCAGCTTTTCCACCTGATACCCCAAAGCCACTTAAGGAAAATAAGAGAGCATTTGCAATAACATGGAATACAGCATGAAAGGCTGTAGGATTTTATTTTATTTTTTTAATTTATTGTGTAGGATCTACAGCGGTCATACAATCATAACATATACAAATTCAGTTTAAATAAATTAGCATATAGAGGTAACCCTCAGCTTACAACAGTTCACTTTGAGACTGTTCAAAGTTACAACGGCACTGAAAGAAGTGACTTATGACTATTTTTCACACTTATGATCACTGTAGCATCCCCATGGTCACATGATCAAAACTAGACACTTGGGAACTGACTCATATTTATGACCATTGCAGTGTTCCAGGATTATGTGATCCCCTTTTATGACCTTCCAACAAGTAAAGTCAATGGGAAAACCAGATTCACTTAACAACCTAATTTCTAATTTAACAAATGCAGCAATTCACTTAGGAACTATGGTAAGAAAGGTCACAAAAAGGTCGCAAAGCTCACTTAGGAAATGTTTCACTTAGCAACAGATTTTGGGTTCAAATGTGGTTGTGTGTGTATGTATGTATGTATGGTATTCAGCTTTGTTCGGGTATTTTCCCACGTCTTTATAGTTGTGCTTTTAAAGTTGTAGTGACGTTTCGGCAGAATCTCATCTGCCATCATCAGGCTCATGTATTGGGTTCGTCTTCGTCATGTGTGTTCTAAGATTCTGCCAAAACATCGCTACAACTTTAAAAGCACAACTATAAAGACATGGGAAAATACCTGAAAAAAAGCTGAATACCATACATGTAAATACTCCAAAATAAGAAAACAAATGCATTAACGGCGAAATCCCAAGCTAGAAAACAAATGCATACACACACACACACACACATACACACACACATATATATATATATATATATATATATATATAGAGAGAGAGAGAGAGAAGAGAGAGGGAGGAGGAGAGGGGAGAGGGAGGGAGGGAGGGAGGGAGAGAGAGAGAGAGAGAGAGAGAGAGAGAGAGAGAGAGAGAGAGAGAGAGATATGTGGACAATATAGAAAATAAAATATTAAATTAATGAGATCAAACTATAATAAAATCACCATAATATGGAGTCATAGAATTGCAATAAGGTGGATGCTATAATTCAATATCTAAAGAAACTAACCATCTAACTCAAGGGTGGCAAACTCGATTTCATTGAGGGCCACATCAGGAATGTGTTTCAGGGGCTGGGGTGGGCATGACCGGGTGGGTGTGGCCAGCTCAAAGTCACTTGTGGAAACTGTTTTTGGCTATGACGGCCTCCTGCAGCCCTCTGCCAGTGAAAATAGAGACCCCAAGCTCCGTTTTCACTGGCAGAGGGCTGCAGGAGGCTGTTGCAGCCAGAAAAGGAGCCCGGGAGGTCCACATGTGGTCCTTCTCAGCTCTGTTTTTGCTGGCAGGGGCACCACGGGCCAGTCCTTCATCGTTACCAGGGTGGCACCATGGGCCAGATTTAAGCACTCCACAGGCCAGATCTGATCCACAGACCTTGAGTTTGACACCCTCCATCTAACTGCTTCTGGTGCGGCTGCGATTAGATCAGGTTAAAGATATTGGCAAAAAATCAGTGTTCCTCTGTATGTAACAGAAGCAACTTCTACTTGTGCAATGCTATTAGTATTCAGAGATAAGATTTATTTTTTATAAATTTTTAAAACTTAAAACATTTCCAGCCAATAATTATACCTCACTTTCAATTTATTTAAAGGTAAGATAGAAACTACACATTAGTCAACATTTTGAATCTAAAGGTACTCTATTGATTCAAATATAATTCAATAATCAACCAATAAATCTTTAGTAGCACTTTGAAAGTTAGAACTGGTGTGTCCAAAAATAATTTAATGCCATAAGAACTTACAAGAAATAATTTTGATAATCGATAAAAAGATCTATTACTAAAATAATGCTGAAGAAAAAGTTAAAACCAATCAGAAATACAATGATTTTGTACCCTGATTACATCTTATTTATCCTTTGACCAGGTTATTTCTTTTTTCCCCAATATCAAGGTAATTCCTTGAGCGAGTGGTCAGAACAAAGCCTAAGATGAAGGACATTATAGATTCCTGAGTTCAAAGTCCAACAGCCACAGGAGTAATGGGAAAGGTCATCGTCTCATCACTACTACATGACTTTTTCATTAATCTGCATTATATGTTATAAGAACAATATAGGAGAATATTTATAGTTCAGGATTGAAATGAGAGACCCTTGATGGGGTCTCTCAGTTTGGCTGTTTTCTTGCAGATGTTTCTTATAGGGCTAGCACTGATGATGTTACCTAGTTGGGTAATGAAACATCTGCAAGAAAACAACTAAGCACCAGAAAGCACCAAGGACCCTATAGATAATCTGAATTTCAGCCCAATGTTCTATCTTCTATGTTCTTAGTTGAATAAATAGCAATAAGGTTACATTGACACTCTACGAGTCTATATATGGTGAATATTTGTCTCTATATAAAATTTCACATTCCAGAAATTTAAAATAAGCTAGGGCTAGCACTGATGATGTTACCTAGTTTGGGTAATGAAACATCTGCAAGAAAACAACCAAGCTCAGAGAACACCAAGGACCTCCCTCATTTATAGGAATCAGAACATAGATCAAAGAAAGAGGTATAATAATCTTTAATTAAACGGCAAGAAAGAAAAGTGACAAATGAATTCAAGCCATGTTTTATATGTTCTATTCTCCACAAAAGCCATGAAAAATAATGCTATCACAGTTGCCTTCATGTCCTGCTTTGAGGCTTCCATATTAGGTTGGCCAATGTAGAAAATAGGATGCAGAATATTAGCTTAGATACATATATTCTAATGCACAGGTCTCCAACCCCCCAGTCCATAGACCAGCACCGGACCACGGAATGCCAGAAACTGGGCCACACAAACAAGCAAAGCCCGTTCATGGGATGCAGGCAGCAAACAAAACCACACCCTCTGTGGCCCGCAGAAAAACCAGCCTCCACAGAACTAGTCCCTGGTGCACAAAAGGTTAGGGGCCACTGTTGTAATGGACAATTATGTTCTCATCCTTAGTTTTCTGCAGTTAAATTGTAAATATTATCTGAGTGGAGACCACTTCTATTATATTTAAATATAAATATTATGACAATGAAGACAATTACAACACATTTCTCTAAACACTGTTTTGAAAGAAAAATGGAAATGTCTACTTTGCTCACTGAAAGAGAACAAAAGTGTGCATTCTGATTACAATTCTTGCATGTTAATTTTCACTGGACCCTGTGGTAATTGCAGGCAAAAACAAAACATTTCTTGGCAGCATCATTTTGTCCCAGAAATAGTATAATTATAATATTTTGGAAGAAAAAAAATAAAGTTGTCACTAATCAGTGGCCTGTCCCTCACATCCTGGTATTTCTTGAATTATAGGAAAACCATTAAAATTATTCTATTCCATCCCCATTTTCTCCAGATTGAACAAAAACCTCCAAAGTTACTGTATATTGTATCAATTTGTGAGTCTTGGAAACATTATTCTTTCCACAAACAATCTGAAACAGGAATACAAAATAGCAAATGAGATCCATGAGTATGAGAGTAGTTTAACGATTTATGCATTTTGCCACGATCTGTTTACAGAGTATGAAGAATCACTTATAGGCAGATATAACATATTTAATAATAAAAACATAAGTACAAATATTACAATTTGGTTAAATTAAAAGGCTGAGGCCAAACATTAATTCATTTAGGCTTACAGATTCCTTCATTTGGAGAGTTTATTTTATACTCCAGTATTATAACAAAACTTCAAACAGTCAGAAATTACATCTCTTCACATTCTTCATCATGCCAAGGAACAACATGCTCAGTAACCAGTGGTGGTATTCAAATTTTTCCCCTACTGGTTTGGTGGGTGTGGCTTAGTGGGAGGATCATGTGACTGAGTGGGCACCGCTCCACTTGTACTTGCCCAAGCAAATCCTTCTGGTGCAGCGGCAGCAAGCAATGGGGTGTGCCTCACATAGAACAGGGCGAGGGTGGCAGTGGCATGTTGGAGAAATGGAGCGGAGCCAGAGGTCAGTAATTTTCGCTGCAAAAAGCCTGTAGCCGCCGCCAGCCATACTGAAAAAAACATGTGGCAGCTGCAGGCATCTCACAAGTGGGATGAGATGCGGGCTGGCGGGGAGGCCAGAGGCGGACGGCTCTCAGCCCTGGTTTGTCTTCCCTGGCAGCCAGCTGCGAGAGAAAAGTAAAGTCGCGGCTTCGGGACGACGAAAGAGGTGATCGTGGGAGAGGAAGCGGGGAGATTAAGGGCCGGGGCTTCTGAAGGAGGGGAAATGGGGCGATGCATCGTGCTTAAGGGAGAGCAGGTAGTGAGTAGGCAGAGGCTCCAGGGCAAGGCTGTAGCTGGGGAATGGTGCATTCCTCAACCCGGTCAAGGCAGATGGTGAGCGGGCAGCAGCTCTGGGGCAAGGCAATCGTGTGTTCCCCAACTGGGCCGAGGTGGGTGGGCAAGGCTGGTAAATTGCATGTTTCCTGACCTGGCCGAGGTGGGAGGCAGCTCCGGGGCCTCGGGGAATGGCACGTCCCTGGAGTCCTGGCCCCCAACCCAAGGCAAAAGGCAAGCATGCGGCATGCATTGCTTACCTTTTCTGAGCTGACCAGGTGTCAGTGAGGTGACTGGTGAGGTGATTAGCTGGGCTGCATGGCAAAGGCAATAAATATAGGGTGGGGGTGTCGAGTGTTGAGCAGGCAGAAGGGGCAAGCAAGCATTGAGTGGGTGGAAGGGGCGAACAAGCGGCAACCAGGCAGGGTGTGTGGCCAGCCAGAAATCAATATTGATTCAGCAACCCAGGCCAAATTGCTGCTACCAGTTCGCCCGAACCAGCTGAATACCACCGTCAGTAACTACCTATTATCTATAAAGGGTATGAACCCACCTGTTCTTTAGCTCATTTGCCATTGCAGTTTATGCATGCTGCCCCAGAAGCCCAACACAAGTTGACTGGGATGATATAATAAAATATCATATTATATTTTATAGTTATGATGTGGACTTGTTTTGATAGTGGTAGCAATTGCATTATTTCCAAATAGGTACATTTAGATTCCCCCTGCAAAATCCACTAACATCAGCCCATTAATTGATCTTTAGGAGAAGATACTGTATGTTCTATTGGCAAATCAATCAAACCAAAATTTATAGTGAGTTTTGCCACTAATAACCCCAAATGGTAATTCCGGCAATATTTACACTCTATTTATTTGCTGTTTTAGAAAACTGTGGAGCTTATTTACGCTTTGATTTCCCAAATTTTAGAACCATCAATAAAGCTCAGTTTTTATACATTTATCCCACTCACTCCTAGATCAATGTCAGGTACAAATTTATTGTTCACATACCTCCTTGAATGAAAGTCTGTAACTGAGAATGGGGGCAACTAGCATGGCCCAGGCCAACCCCCACGGTAAAGGTTTGTTGCATTAAAAGACAAGAGGGCTTAAATTTGAAATTTTCAAGCTGAGACAGTGTATGTGTATGTGTGTGTGTATACACACACACAAACACACATTCATACATACATACAAATAATGAACCTGATTTCTATTTATGAATTCCTTCTTGTTTTCTTGTTATCAATGTATCTTGAATCTGTGAAGTTCCTGTGAAGTTCCTGTTGGTAACCATTTCCTGAGTTTGGGACTGAATTTCTAGAGAGATTTAGCTGGATTATGGAATCAAAAAGCACAATTAGTTATCAATATATTAAAGTTCATTCTAATTCTTTCCTCAAGGGCTCTCAGAATGGAGAAATTTCAATAAGGAGAAAGCAATTAATATAGATCTAATTGGTATCACTTTGATTTTATTAGTAGCACTGCTTTCATATTGTTATCATTTTAAATTGCTAGTGAGCTGCAGCACATAACTTTTTGGGCATAAAAAGGAAGGATGGAATGAATGCCTGTGAATGTTTCTTGTGTCCAGATTTTATTTAAAGAAGGCCTTGATGCATAGCCAAAATTTGTCCATACAGCTTATACATCTGCTTTAGATGTTTTTCCATTCACCTTTAAACTTCTATTAGCTCTTCCAAACTGAGCCCTAAGGAGTATCATTTTACAATATTTCTTAAGTTTTGAGTGATTTATAAACCTAAAAAGTAAACTTGGTTCATCATTAAAGATATTTATAGCTACCAGTAATAAGCAGGACTTTCCATTCTGCTAAATATCTCAGGAATGCTAGAAAACATAGTACTGTATGGCTCTTAATTCTTATTATTCTTCACCTCTCACAACTTCAGTTCAATATTTTATATTGCATTTGTATCTGTATAACTTAAGACCAATAGGCCTAAACTCTACTTTTCATTAGCTTCCTATTATTATTACAGGGAACTTTCACACAATCTTTGTTTTATGTCACTGCCTTAGTGACCCAATAGTTCTCCAACGCTTCCAGCCGACCTATAGGAAGGCACTAAAAAATGGGAGCCAGCTGTACCCGGCCCACTGTGACTGTATACCAATCCAAGTCATTATTTCATGTAGTAAAGTTATTTCCAGTTTTCTGCTTTTGAAATTTGGTCAGGTAAACTACACGATAATCTCAGTGATTATCATGAGTAGTTTACCTGACCAAATTTATCATGTGTAGTTTACCTGAGTAAATTTCAAGATCAGAAAACTAGAAATAACTTTACTACATGAAATAATGGATTGGATTAGTATGCAAACTAGTTTGTCTACTTTTTAACCAAAAGCTTGTGAATTTTGGAGAAAGCATTCCCAATGACATTTTCTAACTTAAGATGACAACATTTTGGTTGAATAGCTTGCGGCAGAATGGATCTGTAATGACAGCCTAAACTGTCATCATGTATTTTGTTTCAGGACCAGGATGACTTCCCAGAATAATGTAGATGTTATGTTTATAACTTGTTAAGAAGCTCTGGTCATTGAAGTGAGGTATTTCTTTGCTCAGATGTAGGCATTTCATCTTTTAAAAGCAAGACATGTTTTTCAAAGTATTTCCACATTCAAAAGTATACTTCTTTGATTTATACTTCAAAAGTATGATACATTCAATCCAACAAACCTTAGTATGTTAACTCTTTAATGACGATGCTACACCTTGGCTTCTAGAATTTCTCCCACCCTAATAATGATGGCTCTACTCATGTGTCCAGGAAGAGACCTCAGAATGGAGGAGACAGCAACATTCTGAGCTGATGCCCAACTACTTCTTCCATTGAAACTTTTTTCCCTCTAGATTGAGCCAATCCATTTTCCATCTTAGTTTTTTTTTTTTTTTTTGCTAGCTTACCCTTCCACGCCAAACTTGGTCCCCTTTTATTATTTTCAGATTGTATTGATGAAGATAGGCACACAGAGTATACAACCTCTTTAGATAACATCTTTCCAATATTCCATTATGGAATAATTAAAAAAAAATCCATCTCTAGAGTGCAAATAATTAGAAGTGTTCTTATACTGTCTGCTAAGGACAATAGTTGGTTATAAACACTTATTTATCTACCAATGTGAATAGAAAAATCAGAAATATGTAAATGAACTCACGTTACTTCAGAACGAGACTAAGAAAACATAGATACATGACCACTAAGAGTGGACTCCAACTTGATGGCAACAATATAAGGAAGGATTGTGTCATTAAAATTAAGAGTGACATCATCCACATCTTTGATATCAAAATATTTATCAATCCACCCCCCAAAGAACCAATGACATTAAAAAAATAAAGTAAATAGTTCAACAAGGTTAGGAGCTTTGGTGGTGCAGTGGAATGCAGTATTGGAGGCTAAGTTTGCCCACAGCCTGGATCCTGATGGGGCTCAAGGTTGACTCAGCATTCCATACTTCTGAGATTGGGAGCAATATGCTGAGATTGTAAACTACTCCAAGAGTGGTGTAAAGGACTAAGGGGCAGTATATAAGTTTAAGTGTTATTGTTATAACTATTATTACTAAGCATTTTCAGTAACCAAAAAATGCTTCAGCATATAAAAATATATCAGAAACCAAAAGGTGCATGAAGGTGGACAGAAATAACCTCTCAGAATTATTAAAGCTAAAATTCTGAACTGAAGCCCTCAACATGGCAAAATGTTGCTGTAGAGGTTTCAGTATAACTAACCAATGTATAAAATTATTACAAAGCAATCTTTTCTCTCAGAAAATTAACACATTGAGTTATAATCCCTAAAATATTTAGCAAAAAGAATGATATCTGCATTTCCAATATTTGTATCCTAACCCCAACCAAACAGATCCTGGGTAGGTAACAAGATAAAATAGACAATACAAAACTAAAGAAAACACATTAAGGCACTAAAAACAATTAAAGGAAAAAAACATACTCAAACAACCTGGTTTTAACTTTGATAAATGCATGTACTGGTCAACACTGAGACCTTGGCCAGGTCTCCACTTCATGGACTCAATGGAAGAGAGATGAGATGCTGTACAGGGCCTCTCTAAATATCACATTGGACAAGGATACCTCTCCTAGCAAGATCTTGGCTGATATATCCCAGTGCTTGTTGCACAGTTTGTTTTCTGCATCATTTCACCAAAATTATTCCAAAATTTGGATCACAGAATTTTGTGCTCTCATCCATAGTCTCATATTATATTCCCCATCACCTCCCCAATTCTTCTACCACTAATATCTGTCCTGCTTGCAAAAATAGTATAAGGGGGAAAAAACACCCTCTTGAATACAAGCGTTTATAATTTTATGTCATCAGGATAAATAAATGCATTGGTTCCTTGATTTCTGGCCATATTATGGACAGGAGAAAAGGGATGAGATCAATGATATTTGCATTCAATTCAAAGGATGAGGTCTTAACTCAGCATCTGATTTAATTTATTTAGCCTACACACTGAGGCACTCACATATCCTAGCATCTGTAGGCACAGGTTCTTTCTAAAGCTGCAACTGAAAGTCATAATGTGTGGTAACACAATGGACAACTGCATGTTCTTCTCTTTGAACACCACTTGTAAATGTAGCCTTTGGCAGGATGGTAAACCACAAGACAGGATATAGATTATCCTAGTATGTAATTAGTGGATTTGGAGGCCAACTGTCTCGGGGCAGCACCTCATAATAATCCGAGGGCCCCAGAGATGAATGATAAATAAAAGATTTCAATATATTATGCCACACCTCCAGCACATGCTTGAAAGCAGCCAGTGATCACCTCTCATGTCTCCGTTTGAGACAGGACCAGTCAGTAATAAATTATGGGTCCTCTGGGCATGGATAATAGGGAAGGACTGAAAGACATGCTGTATGCAAAAGGCTTAATCAGTTTAATCGTTGCTCAGCTGCACAGGGTATATCACTGATTACACCATTTGAGAGAAAGGGAAAACTTTCCCTCCAGGCAAATTAGTCAGCTCTTCTGTCTGCATGTTGGTGTCCTTTTCTTTGGTGAACCATGGTGGGTATCATTCAGTTGGATACACCAGATGGATCGCTGACAGGCCCTGAGGCCTAAGTGTCACAACTGATCTTTTTTTTGTATCATAGTATTTTTTGGCACTATTGCACTAAGAGTAGCAAACTTGTTTTCTTTTGCCTGAAAACTTCGCACACCTTCTATAGCATTTTGAGTACTTAAAAAAAAAAAAGATTGGAATAAGACATTCTTATCAACCCAAAATGTTAGCAGCATCTACTGATGTTTTAAATTCACAGTTAATTTCTGCTCAACCTGGATATGTTACAATTGCACTTTCCCTTTTATTTGGGTGTATGTTAAGAACCAGCTTCTTTAAAAACAAAATAGAAATTGGATGAATAATTTTACAAGTATATAGCCAGCTAATTATGACTAATATTCCATAATTAGCCAGCTAATTATGACTAAGACTTATTACTGTACATAATTTTAAGTTTATTACAGAATTTCTGAATATTTGACTAGCTAATGGACAATGATTAGAAATTATTAGATGAAGCTACTTCCCAATCTTGACTGAATATAAAACAGAAGCAAAAGTCTTCTTTTCAATCTTCCAACGAGGCTTTGCATTCTTTTAATATATATATTTATTATTTTTAAAAAAGAAAGATAAAAGAGATTAATATAGATTAAATAAAGAGCCAAAAAGTAAGAAAAATGAAGTAACTTCCATTTTTCTTTACAGCAGTTATAAATATAAATTTATCCTCTTACTCTATGGTTAAAACATAAGTCACTTTTTTCCATAATCTATTTTTTCTAATCATCAAATCCATAAATCATAAGTTCATTTTTTCTGTCTCATGCAAAAATGTCTTATAAGGGGTTTCTAGTCAGCAATAAAGATAGATACCGTGTTTATCGGCGTATAACACGCACTTTTCCCCCTGAAAATAGGGGGCAAATGATGTATGCGTGTTATACGCCGATATAATGTTAAGAAGCCAGCGGAGGCCAGGCGGTGCGAGCAGAGGGCAAGCGGAGGCCGGGCGGTGCGAGCGGAGGGCAAGCGGAGGCCGGGCGGTGCGAGCGGAGGCCGGGCGGTGCGAGCAGAGGGCAAGCGGAGGCCGGGCGGTGCGAGCGGAGTGCAAGCGGAGGCCGGGCGGTGCGAGCGGAGGCCGGGCGGTGCGAGCGGAGGGCAAGCGGAGGCCGGGCGGTGCGAGCGGAGGCCGGGCGGTGCGAGCGGAGGCCGGGCGGTGCGAGCGGAGGCCGGGCGGTGCGAGCGGAGGGCAAGCGGAGGCCGGGCGGTGCGGCGGAGGCCGGGCGGTGCGAGCGGAGGGCAAGCGGAGGCCGGGCGGTGTCAAAGTTTTTATTTAGAAATTTAAATTTTTTCCTGAAATTTCCCTCTTAAAATGAAGATGCATGTTATACGCCTGTGCGTGTTATACGCCGATAAATACGGTAATGTCTTTTTCTTGAATTAATACGACTTTTGCAGCATCCCCATGATCATGTGATCAAAATTCAGATGCTTGGCAATTGTTTCATATTTATGATAGTTTCTGTGTCCAAGGTCATGTGATCACCTTTTGCAGCCTTCTGACAAGCAAAGTCAATGGGAAAGCCAGATTCACTTAACAACCAGGTTACTAACTTATCTACTGCAGTGATTCACTTAACAACTGAGGCAAAAAAGATCGTAAAATGGGGCAAAACTCACTTAACAAATGTTTCACTTAACAACAGAAATTTTGGGCTCAATTTTGGTTGTAAGTCAAGGACTACCTATATACTGTAACCAAAAAATTTAGTCCACTTTATCAGACATTCTTCACTTTGTCTGTTTCAAATTTCAATAAAAGTTTATAGGTTTTAGCAATGATTTTATAGTTTGTAGATTTTAGCATCATTTATATAGAGTTTAATTCCAAACTCAGTTCTATACTGTTTAAAACCAAAATTATTTTGTCTACCTTAAATCTTAATCTTCCAACCATGCTTCGGATGGTCAGCAACATCAATGATCTATCCCATAGTTTGCATCCCTTGCGAGCCTCAGGTTAAATTCCTTTCAGATCAAGTAGCTACAGAACTTGATTTCAGAATTAAAAAATAAAAATGCTTTTCTACTTGAGGCAGAATTATAAAGGCCGTTAAATTCAAATGTCTATACTATCTTATCTTACTGCCTCTTTCTGAGGTTGGGGGATTTCCTATAAAAATGCGTGAGTTCAGTCTCCTAGTTCCATGGCATACTTAATTTTAACTTAAAAAATTTCTTGGAGAAAAACAAGAAAGAAAGAAAAAAAATATCACAACAGTTTTGCTGTTGAATATTGGTGGCACAATGCAAAGGATCCACACAGAGACAACAAATCTATGTGGCCTGGCAGTGGTTCATTCCTGAGTCAAATAGGCAAAAATTCTTACCTAGTATAAGATTTCATTGAATGCACCACATATTTAATAACACCATTGTTTTGCTGTACCATCTAAGAAGCAGTGACCTAATTTTGTAATACTAGCTGTATTAGTCTAAATAAAAAGATGAAGTGGGATATGCCATACATATATATGAAATAGATTTCCTTTAAAGAATTATATATAAGGGCGTCAACATTGCTTGCCATAGGTGTATCTCTAAACTCAGTTTCTACTGCCCTAGAATACTGGAAAAGAGTTTACTGTATGTTATATTTTCCTCACAGCATTTATGTAGATTTTTAAGAAACAGCAAGAATAAATACAATCAAAAATAAAAGCAAGAATAAGGCTAATTGCTTAATATAAAGTATTAGTATGATAGCCTATAAATCTATTAAATCCTATCATTTCATATCATGAGCCAAATGTCTGCATGCAATTTGCAGAATCTGTAAAACATGGCAATATTTATTGATGACAGAATACACTTATTCAGGTTATTCACTTATTCCTTGAGTTACGACCACAATTGAGTCCAACATTTCTGCTGCTAAATGAAACATTTGTTAGGTGAATTTTGTCCCAACCTTTTTTTTTTTGCCAGAGTTGTTAAGTGAATCACTGCAGTTGTTAAATCAGTATATGTTTGTTAAGTGAATCTGGCCTCCCCATTTTGCGACCTTGTTATAAGGTCGCAAAAGCTGACCGCATGACCCAGAGACATAGCAGCCGTCATAAATATGAATCAGTTGCCAAGTATTCGAATTTGGATCCTGTGACCATGGGGATGCTGCAATGGTTGTGTGAAAAAAAACAACAACACTTTTTCAGTGCTGTTGTAATTTTTTTTTGAAAATTTTATTGATTTTTAAAAACAAACATAAACAAACAAAACATAAAACATAAAGACACAAAACATCTTTTTTGAAAGCAGCATAGTCCCGGGTTACATCTCTTCGTACAGACACAAATTCAAGTTCATGCTCATTTTTATATTCCATTCCATATCTTATTACTATTCTACGTTTTCAATATAGCTTCTCCCCTCTTTTAACTTTCTTAATTTTATTTTATTTATTTCATCTCAATTCAAATCATTGTACTTATATTCTTTGTCTGTCCTGTTTCAACTGTCTACTATCTTTTCTCATTAAACAAAATTTCTCCTGTAATCATTGATTGGAGTATGACGCATTTATATCTTTTCCCTAAAATTATAACACTTAATATAATACATAACTTCCATTCAGATTCTGCTTGGCACTTTCTAAAATTACATATTGTATTTTAAAAAAAGAAAAAAATTATAAATGTATAATATAATTAGAACAATCCATCCCAATTCAGTTCTATCATTAATATTAATACTCATTTAAATCAACATTTTACACATTACTTTTCAGATAAATATCATACTTCTATGGGAACACTTATAAACTTTCCATAGTTAATTCCCCCCCACTTCACTTATATTTTATAAAACATTGAATAATTAAAATGTTCCCATTCCTTCCTAATTCAATTCTCTCATTTATTTTATTTCATTTATTTTATTCACAAGTTTCACTAAATTACACTGACTATTTTATCCCTCTTTTTAATCATATGTTATTTCCAATTTTCTAACATCATTTCTATTACAAATATAACAATACCATCTTATGTGCCTTCACAGAATCCCCTTTTCAGTTAGATTTTCACCCATTATCTCTAAATAGATCCTGTTTCTTTACATTTTGCTCCAAACCTTTGTAACTTCTCTTCCTTTCTTTCTTCCCTTTCTTCTTCTCTCTCCCCTTTTTACCCCACTGTCTCTCCACCTCCATTTCCCTCTTCTGTATTCCCCTTTTCTGTTGCTTTCCCACATTATATCCACTTTTCAAATTATTTTTCGCTTTTTTGGTTGTTTTTTTAAGTCTTAAATTCTCCATTCTCTTTCCCCACTTTCCCCTTTCTTCCCCAGATGGAGTTACTTGTTCATTAAAGATGGCTTCTTCTTTGTCCCAATCTTCTTGTTGTGCAGTCTTTTCTTCTTGTTTCTCGTAATTACGAATCGCCATTTCTAAGAATTGAAAAACGGAGCCAAAGGAGCCCTTCCCTTCTTGTGTCCCTTCTTTATATTTTTTAAATTCCATTTTCAGTTCATCCAGAGATAGTGCCATTGTAAAAAATTTTAAACAACCACCCAATTGTTTTTAGTCATTCAAATATATCTAAAAATCCCAAGGTCACCAAACAATCCAAATACACACAAGCTGTTTCTTTTTACACTTTCTTCTTTTTTCACTTTCTCTTCCTGGGGTTACTATTTAGTTGCAAAATTCCAGTTAAAATGTATCTTTTAGGAGTCTTATTGAGATTTTACATTAAATTCTTTTGAAGTCCAGGCAGTCTCCTCCTTCCAGATCCTGCCCTTATTCTTTTCCTCTCCCTTCCTACTTATAGACAAAAAGGATTTTTTAGTGTCCAGAAATCTTTATTGTCCCTTTGGCATTTAATTATATTTTCAACTTAATTATTGGTGCTAAAGCGGATTTTTCCAATTTCTTATTCAGCTTTCTTCGTTGTCAATGTGAGGAAGGAGAGAGAAGAAAAAAAAACCTTTCCCTTTCCCTTTCTTTGGCTGCTTCCGACTCTTCTTTGGGAGCGATGTTATCTTTCATAAAATTTAAATTCCAGGGTACCTTAGTTGTTGCTTTTTATCCAGGTCAGCCAAAAGTTTCACTTCTTATCTTCTTCCTGCACGTTCTTTTCCAGTTGAGTGCTTCTTTGAGGTGGCCATTTCTGACCACCACTCCTACCGCCTTCGGGAAAGGGAGTTTGACCAGCTGAGGAGGAGAAATGTGGCTCTCCTCGACCCTGCTGGTGATCTCCCCCCTCTTCACCACCTCTACGGGGTGGCTTAGCCCCGAAACCAGCTGGCTTGGGGCGCTCCAGCAGCGAGCTCAGGCAGAAACCGCGCATGATCGCAGATTCCTACCTGCTGCCGAAGCCCTGCAAACCGGAAGTTTCAGTGCTGTTGTAATTTTGAATGGTCACTAAATGAGCTGTTCTAAGTCGAGGACTATTTGTGTAGGTTGGAAAAGTATACTTTGGTGGATGCTTCTTGGTTCTCTTCTAATGTTAATAAATTAAGGACAATTCATAGATTATAAAAACAAAACAGCCCCAACTATCTTTAGTAGAATTTGGAAGAAAGAAGCAAACTCTCTTTCTGGTAGACAATATGAGTGAAAATAGCCAAACAGGTAATTGAAGAATCATTGACATTCTCTCCCTGTCTGATACTTCTAGATGCTCCAGCACAGGGGTCTCCAACTTTAGCAACTTTAAGACTTTGGGAGTTGAAGTCCACAAGTCTTAAAGTTGCCAAGGTTGGAGAACCCTGCTCTAGCATAGCCCTGGGTATTTTACAGGCCTAGGCCATATCTGACCCTTTGGCTGTCCCTGAACATGAGATTAATTGGAAATTAGAAATCAAATGTAAATAAGCATATTGCATGCACGCAATACAACTGGCATTGCTTTTATTTTGAAGGTGACCATTTTTTCAATTTATATATGTTGTGCATGCGTGCCTACGCACCTTCACAGTAATGTGTTGGTCCTATTGGTTTGGCCCTCCACAACAGTCCCAGTTTCTCACATGGTCCCTTGGGAAAATTAATTGCCCATCCCTGCTCTAACAAGTACAGGGGGCCCTCGAGTTACCACCACAATTGAGCCCAAATTTCTGTTGGTAACTGAGACATTTGTTAAGTGAATTTTGCTTCCATTTTATGACTTTCCTTGCCATAGTAACTTGTTAAGCAAATTACTGCAGTTGTTAAGCTAGTAACAGGGGTTGTTAAGTGATCCTGGATTCCCCCTTGATTTTGCTTGTCAGAAGGTCGCAAAAGGTGATCACATGACCCCAAGACAGTGGAACTATCATAAATATGAGTCAGTTGCCAAGCGTCTGAATTTTGATCATGTAACCATGCAGATGCTGCAGTAGTCGTTAAGTGTGAAAAATGGTCATAAGTCACTTTTTTCAGAGCCATCGTAACCTTGAGCATGAACTCCTGTAAGTCAAGGACTACTTGTAGCTATGGTCGGTGATCTCTCATCAACTGTGTTAGTTCCAAACGTAATTTTAAAGTGACTAGAAATCATGAAATCTGAATATGTTGTGCTCGTTTCACATGATACACAACAACAAACCTAGTTCCCAGATGTACATCTGGAAACAATATTTTTCACCATATTCACATTTTATATCATCTAGCTCAGGGTCCCCAACCGCCGGTCCGCGGACCGGTCCGAACGCTGAACAAGCCTTACCGGGCCGCTGGTTGCTGGGCGCCGCCATCTTTTTGGTAAAAAAGCAATTTTTCGTCAAAAGATGGCGGCGCCAGCGGGTGAGCTTTTCCGGTGAAAGCCATTTCTACCGAAAAAGCTCACCGAAGCGCTGGCGCCGCCATTTTTGCGCGAAAAATCACTTCGGTGACGTCACCGGAAGTGATTTTTCGTCAAAAAAGATGGCGGCGCCCAGCTGACGCCGAACCGGGCGGCGCCCAGCTGACGCCGGAACCGGGCCGCGGCGTCGAAAAGGTTGGGGATCCCTGATCTAGCTGAACATTTTCATTTTGTACAATGTCTTAAAATTCTGTCTGCTAGCATGCATGCTACCTCTTCCCCCCTCATCCAATGGGGATCCTGTAGGACAGTGGTTGCCAACTGGTGGGCCGGGAACCATTGGTGGTCCGCAAGAAAATTTTTGTGGTCTGCAGAGAAATGTCCCCCCCAAAAGCACTCCCCCCAAAGCAATTAATCCAGGGTGCGTGGGAAAACAAGGCTATGCCGCCCACATGGCCCGCCCACCCACTGGCTCCCACCCTTTGGCCGAACGCAAACCTTATCTTGAATAGAGCCACGCAAGCTGGAACTGGAAGATATGACCAACGGTGGGGGAGGGAAATCTGCCCCAAGGTGGATTGCTGATATTGGTAGGAAAGTTGGTCCCATATTCCAGAGCTGCAGTACTCACAGGACTGGCCCTTTGGTCATCCCAGAGCAGCTCCTCCAGTCCATGGCAGGCCGGTGCCCCCCGGGTGGAGGAGCAACTGATTCGGGATGACCAAAGGGCCAGTCCTGTGACTACTGCATGGGACCAACTTTCCCACCAATGTCAGCAAGCCACCGTCAGTCAAAATTCATGTTAGTGGTCAGTGGGATTTAAAGTTATGAGTTTGGTGGTCCCTGAGGTCCGAAAGGTTGGTGACCCCTGCTCTCGGACATGGGTGTCAAACTCGCGGCATCACATTGCTATCACGTGATGTTTCACAACTTTTTTTCCCTTTGCGGAGCTGGGGTGGGCGTGGCCTGCGTGTAACACATCCGGCCTGCGTGCTGCCGGTTTGACACCCCTCCTCTAGGACAACAAATGACACATACCCATCTATGCTTATTTAACAAGTTTAGAAACCATTAGTTTTCAGTTCCAATCAAATCTAACTAAAATGGCAATAATTACATGTCTACAGGTCATATGAAATTTAACCAGAGGGGTCTATGATTACAGAGGTCTGTGAGAAGAGTTAGGTAAGTAGCACATATATTCTCACTGACCAGAATGATTTTTATCTATTGTTCCATTCATTCTATGTGACTTTGGATTGGTATCTGTCTTTCAGGCTAACTTTTCCAGGATAGATAAACAGCAATCTTCTTCCTCCGATTTGTCTTTATATATTATAAGGATTTCTCAATCTGAACAAAAATGAAGTTATTTTTGGCCTCTGGTTCCACATTTTCCTGAGCTATTCATTGTTTAATAGCTATAGATTAATTGTTTATCTGGATTATTTATTAGAAAAAAATGCTCCCTCAAATGGCTAATTAACTGCCAATGTTTAAGATATTTTCTCTATGTAGTTCTGAATGATTTTGAGAATAATATACAGAACTCACTACATTGATTGTCTAACTATATAATGGTAAGTAGGAAGTTATATACTTGAATCAGCAATATGAAATTATTAAGGTACTAAGATGATCACTATATACAGTATAATCGAACTGAAAAGTTTTAAAATATGTTTTTCACTACATTCTAAAACACTGAAACCTTATTATGCTAGATGATGGCAGAGACAATGCTGAAATTAAGCTATTAAGTGTAATACAGATAAATGATGTCAAATATTTATATTTGTTGCATAAAAAGATTAATGACTTAGAAGCAGTGCTGTAGTATTTTATGGATTTCCTCCTCTCACAAGCTCCTCTTCTAAACATTCAGCTCTTAGACACACTCAACTGGTTTTGCTAACGCAATGTCTTTATGAAGCCAGAAATAAAAAGTGGGCTTCCTTCATCTGGTTTTTACACACACACACACACACACACACACACACACACACACACACACTTTTTAATGTTCTGCTTCTGTTTTTTTATGATATCCATTCATACTGATACATCCAAATAGATGGATTCTATTTCTCTATAATTTCTCTATTTCTAAATCTCTCTCATTCCCACAGAACAAAATCTGCCAAATAGTTCTATTTCTGAGGTAGAAGAAATCAGTAAATTTGCTTTGAGGCAAAGGAATGTCTGCAGTGGCTTTAGATGTTTTTCTCCCCTGAGAACGCAATCCACTGTTTAACGCTGCTGCTCAAGTATTTTTGTGAATCAGAGTTTCCAAAATTAGGAAGTACAAATGGACAGAGAAATTCAAAGTTCAGAGAAATCAGAATATTCCAACCACAGGTTAGTGCAATGCTGTGACAGCTATCAGTCTGAGAACAGCTGGTTGGCAAGGTATCTTTGAATTTTAAAGAAACTCCTCTGTTAGAATGCCATTCTCCCTTTGAAATT
Organism: Notechis scutatus; assembly: GCF_049901735.1. NCBI lineage: Eukaryota > Metazoa > Chordata > Lepidosauria > Squamata > Elapidae > Notechis > Notechis scutatus. Next base: position 202,843,831 of record NC_142009.1, read on the forward strand.
CTTGGATATTCTAATTGTTACTGGAATAAAGAACAATTGAAAGTCTTCTATATACTGTAACTGTTTCTTGAACTTTGGGCTATGTTATTGCATTAGATTAGAACATCCACTTTGTAATTAGGAAACATGGACCTCAAATTGTTTTTAGTGATTCTAACTGATACTGTGGTAATGGCTCAAAGATCTCAAGCTCAACTTGAGATATTGGCCATCAGTTAAAAAAAATCAACAGATTTGTTGACAAACATATACTATAAATTATGAAATCATACTGCAGAAGCTTCGAAACTACCAGGAAAAATAAACAATAAAATATTGCATAAAAGAAATTATTCAATCTAGCTTTCAACGAATATTTAAATTCTGACCACCCTAAATATTAAGCAGTTTGTTATGTTAAAAAAGAACATAATAAACTCATGAACAGCAAGCACATATCAAGTTTGCTTATAAGTGGCAACCACATATCAAGTCATAACATTATTACATATCTACGATCAACAATAACAAATATGCATTATCTTTCAAACACTAGATTGTAATCTTTTTGCTTACCCCAATGCTCAATAAATTTATACTACTTCATGTAATCAATTCCAATTATATTAACTAATTTAACATAATGTACGCAACTGGCCCAATAGCAGGACAAGCCGATTACTCATATTATATTTCAGTATAATGATGTTAATAGCCAGACTCTTCTAAATATTCTCTCTGCTGCCCAATAAATGGGGGGGATATCATTTTGTGGTACAAGTAGTCCTCAACTTACAACCACATTTGGGACAAAAATTTATGTTGCTAAGAAAGGCAGTTGTTAAATGAATCATATCCAATTTTATGTGTCTTTTTTTTGCCATGAATATTAAATGAATCACTGCAGTTGTTAAATGAACCTGGCTTTCCCCATTGACTTTGGGGATGCTACAACAAGTGAGGACTGGTTGTAAATCATTTTTTCGGTGCTGAAAACAACAGTGCTGGTTGTAAGTCAAGGATTACCTGCATTAATTTCATACTGAAGACCATAAGAAAATATTTAATATTCTTTATGACTCTCTTGATTTGTTAATACATGATATTCCAATTCTTTATTCCAGAGTTCTTACAAATTATTATTATACACCTTACCAATACTGTTTTACTCTTTATAAAAAAAAAAGGTAGACTTTGAGTTACCTAAGCCATGTTCCACCACTAATAGCAATTTGGGCATTTTAGCTATTGCTTGTACATCTATTCCCTTAACCATCAAACCTTCCTAAAATCTAAATATACAGTATTTGTAGGATATATTGAACTATCAGACTATAATTATAATTATATAATTAACAACTCTATTGTTTCCTATTGTAAGAAAGTGAAGTGGCAGCATTTTAGTAACGGACAATTTAGTAATTGAATTGAATTATTCAAATGTGAAGTAAGAATCAGAAATGGGACTCTTCTTTCCCATAAGAATTCTAGAATTAATTTTAATTTTAGTAAATGGTAAACACTGTGACACTACCAAAGTACATAGCGATAGTGATGAATCAGGTGCACCAGCAGATCACCCATAGCAAATGAGATGATCGTGGTCATTAGCTTAACTAAGAGAAATGCTGTGGCATGACCTGAAGTGTTTATATAAGGCAGCCTCAAAATATTAATAGGTTGAAAAAATTCTATAAAGAGGAATGGGACAAAATATCTTGGAGTCCCTATAAGGAATGGACCAACAGGCACAAAAGATATCTGAACTAACTGCTTCTACTGGAGTTACCACAAGTGGCTAAATCTAAAGCTTCACACAAATTATTGCTGAATTATTTCCAACTGGGAAAGGGCAAAGTCTGGCTGGACAGAGCAGGGGAGAGGTAGAGCAAGAGAGAGGGAATTCGGAGGAAGATCCAGGCCACCCCCTTTTCATCCTAGGGCATGCAGGTAGGAACAGAGAAGGGAGCAATGTGAGTTGCATGGCTTATGGGAGAGGAAAGGGCCCCGATTCCCTTCATTAGCTGCACTTGGGAACACAGTGTTTAAAAAGGGTAGCTGTGCACAGCAACTTGTTGCGAGCAAATCGTGAATTATCTGGTATCGTTGAGGCTTACCTGTGTTCCTGGCATCTTCCCAACTGTGTTTGCTTTCAAGTCTGCAATTCCTCCACCTGCCCTGTCAAGTTAATTACTGCAGCATGGTTTGTTTGGATTTTTAGTTACAGTTTGTATGTACTTTGTTTTCGGACTGAATTTCCTACACTTAAAGACTGTTCTTGGGCGAGTTTTTCTCCAGCTGAAGGTAACCTTGGGGGCAAAGGTAGAGGTATTAAAGGGACATTTGATATCGACCAGTTGCTAACGTAGCTAATAAGTTGTTAATTAACAGGAGGGGATATACGTTATCCACACAAATAGCGTTTAGACCTCTGAAGTCAATACATAGACGTAACTCCCCATCCTTCTTCTCCCGAAACAGAACAGGGGCAGCTTATTTGACTGTGTTGCCTTTGTGACACGCCCTGGGTCATCACAGATGGCAAACTTTTAAGAATTCAAATTTCAAGGATTGAGCACTGACAGACTGGGGATCAGAAACTGAAATGGACTGGAAGGCTCACTTCACATAAGAATAATATCAGATTTTCTACTGACAAGAAGAAAAGACAAGAAAATCATAGAATAATTGAACAGCCATCATTACAAATGGTATCAAAGTCAGGGTTTGGATAAAAATCCAAAATGATAGAAAGGTCTAGATTCAAGTCCAACAAGAGCCCATAAATATTACGTGATCTACATTTATTTTACAGCAGAATGTCAGAGAACTGAACAGTTGTATGCATTGTTCTTAAATCCCTCCCCTACCCCAACACCACCTGTGCTAATTATAGGGCCTGGAATATCTGGCACAATGGGAAACTCTGGCCTTCAGGGGAAAAAAATAAAAACAGAGACAGACTATATGCCAAGAAAATTAAACACTTACAGAAAATACTTTCTTCAGTTCTGTACATGGATCCCACTGAATGGGCAATCCTGAAATAACATTAAACTATATATTCTGCAAGCAAAGATAGAAAAGTTTTATTCAGTCAGCAAAAACAAGACCTGACGTGAACTGTGCCTCTGATGACAAACTTCTGCCTGCAAAATTACAATTTAAAGTAAAACTAAAAAAAAGCAAATAAAAATATCACACCACCAAAAAAAAATGACAAATATCTTTTCATACAAACATAGGCATGCTACAAGATTAAGAAGGCAAAGTTCTATTGTAAAAAGGAGTCAAAAAGAATGGGCGATATAATGCTATTCAAGAAATACACAAAATAATTTCTAAAATTGATTGTACATACAAAGTTAAATCACGGAACTATATAGCCAGATCCTGGAAGTGGCACAGAAAATATCGTAATAACAGAATTACCAGAATTGATGAAATTCCAGCTGAAACATTTGAAACCTTGGAAAACAATGTAATTAAGTTGGCATATATGGTTTCCAAGTAAGTATAGAAAACACAAATATGAAAAAGGGACTGGAAAAGTTCAATTTATATTCAATATCAAAAAGGGCAGGGATACAGAATGACCAAAGTCCTCAATAATTGCACTAATTTCATATGCTAATCAGAAAATCCTCCAGATTTTATAATAATATATACTGTAAAATAAAATCTGCCAGATGCATAAGCTGGATGGAAAAGAAGCAGAGGCACACAAGATCACACTGCTAATATCTGATGGATATTGGAAAAAGCAAAGGAGTTGTATTCTATTTTTATTTTTGATTGTGTACATTATAACAAAACATGGCTGTACTGGGTCACTTTACCTGTGAACTGAAAGATTTCTACAACAATTAGACAAGAATAGTTAAAATACAGAGTGGTTCAGAATAGGAAAGGGTATGTGCCAGCAAGACTGTATTCTGTCACATAATTTATATAACCTGCATTCTGAATACATTATGAGAAATGCCAGACTAGAACAAATAGTAACTGGAATTAAAATTGCGGAGGGAAACATGAACAGATATGCTGGTGTTACTACTTTGAGGATGGAAGTGAAGAATATTTATGGAAGGCGAAAGAACAGAGTACAAATGTTGCTATTCAATATTTTAAAAAGCTAAGATTAGGCAATGCCCACCCAATGCAATTGAAGTGTAACTATAATTTATTCCTAGAGTCAAAAATTCACAGGAATGCTGATTGCTGACATGAAATAAGAACCCATCTCCTACTTGGTATAAAGGCTATGAAATACTTAAAACAATTGTTAAAAGTGCACAGGCATCACACTGACAACGAAGTTACTATTATCTAAGTCATGGTTTTCCAGCTACAACTTAAAGGCTGAAGGGGAAAAAGGAGCCCTTTTAATTATGGTGTTGGAGAAAATAATTAAGAAAACACCGGACCACAGGAAATGCCTATAATTCCATACTAAATGAAAACTATTTGCTGAAAGCATTAATAATAAAATTAAAGCTTAAACATTTTGGACACCAAATGCAAAAGCAAGAGACACTGGAAAAGAATTCAATGCTTGCAAGAATCAAAGGCAAGAAACAAAAACAAACAAAAAAGACAAAGACAAAATACTACTGCTTAGGAGCCAATTCTGGAGAAATGATGTCCATCACATGATCAAGTGTTAAACAGCAGCAAATAAAAGTTAACTATCAAGTTGTTTCACATTTGATCAAAATGACTTAACCTCCCCCCCCCCCCCAATTCTGCATTTTAAATCTGTTTTTATGTCACTATGATCTTCACAACAATGAAACCTTGCTGGCTTTTTCTTAAACTGCTGACTCCTTTCCCCAGAAAAAAATACAGTAGTCCTGAGTAACTGGGGAGCAGAGTCAAGTACCTGGGATGTGAATTTCCAATGCTAAGCGATGTGGCTGCAAAGTACGACATCATGTGGCTACTTTATTCAGCAATGGCAACCCTGACATTCCTGGCTGGTAAGTTAAGCAAGGATTGTGAGCTTGTTAAGCAAGTCCCCAGTAGCCTGCAAACAGAGTGGCAGACAGGTAAGATGTAGTGTGAGGCATGGCACAAGTGCATCAGGATCAAGGGTGGATTTTTGCCTGCCTTGCCTGGCAGAGGAAAATGTGTGACTGGCCTCTGGGGGATGGCATGAGTGTGGCTGGCCAAGCGTTGGCTACTGCCAGGTGAGGGAGGGTGTGTGTGTGGCTGGTGAGGTGTGGCCTGAGTGCAGCTGGCTGTTGCCAGATCGGGGAGGGTGCATGAGGAACCAGTGAGATGTGGCATGAGCATGGAAGGGCTGGGGGTGGCTGATACAGGGTGGAGGGAGACTTACCAGAGCCACTTGCAACTTTCTCTGATGGCTTCCCCATTGATTTTGCTTGTGGGAAGCTGACAGAGGTCACATATGTGACAAGGGTAAATTGCAACTGTCAGTAGTGTGAGACGGTTGCCAAGTGCGTAGATCACTATCCCAAGGCCCCAAGGTTGCTAGGGTGGAACTTCCATGACCACTCATAAGTATCCGTTGCTCAGCACCCATATCACTTTAATCAGTCAGCAAGTGGTCATTAAATGAGGATCATTTGCAGCAGAAGGCAATAGCAAAGCCCTACTGCCACTTAACTGCAAAAGGAACACAATGCAGCAGAGAAAGAAGCATGTTTTTCCATAGCAAGAGGCAGATGAGTTTATCTCCCTTCCCGAATACCTTTTGCAGAAAAAAGCAGCAAACAACCAAGTTTATATATGCACCTTCTTCAAAAGCCCAGTAGGAGTGCAAAACTTCAATTTTTCTAAATTTGCGTGGAATTTCAAAAGTGGGAGAATAAATAAACCTTGGAAACATATTCTTCAGTGTTGGACAGGTTACCTGATTTGACAGAAAACATGATACTGTTAGACTAAGTTCTAAGCCAAGGAAATCTGTGGTGGAGTTCTGACTATTAACTTTCTGTTTGACTTGCCATGCCTAGCTCTTTCTTTTGCTGGAGGAACGCCTCTTTTCAATAAAGCTGCAGCTATTTGCTTCCTCAGATAAGAACAGTGATGCAGAGGCAAAACTAGCACACAACGTTTTACCTCACACCATTTTGGGGACATATCGTATTTCTTTCCTTGGATTTTAGGCTTAGTAGATTCAGAAACCAGTACAAGCAAAGAAGCACTGGCCACATATCCATCTATTTTGGATCAACACAAGCATGGTGATTTGAAATAGATAGCTACGTGGGCTGCTGTTTTCTGGTTAACAGTCCTGAATAATAGAGGGTTCAGAACAATCACTGGCATCTTTGGCTGTGTAAACAAATGTCAAGTTACCTTCATATAGCACACAGTGATCTGTTTCATGTCTCTTAAATGCTGACTCGGGGAACTGAATTTAACTATTGAGTTTCTCTTTGCAAATACTTATTTAAAAATCACCGCTTTGCAACTACCTTAAAAATAATACTGTAGTTAACTCTGGTATAAAAGCAATGACTTGCAAACTAACGAAAGTGAAAGTAACACCCTGAAAAGATCAACTGATCATTACCAATTTTTTTATTTCATATACAGTATCCAGAAAGGTTTTGATATTCTTTGCAAACATTTTGCAAGTTATCATTCTGCTTTGTCTGTTATCAAAGTTGCCCATCCTTATTACAAAACTGGAACACTAATGACTAAAGGGAGAAGCAATAAAGTTTTTAATATAGTAAAGGAATATTTAAATCAAAGCTTTTTGATATTTTATGTCGGTATAGAACTGGCATGTAAAATAACTTGAAGCTTAAGCAAAACAGGAATAAGGAACAAGCAAGGTAACTATTATAATGCACTTACTGTAGAGATTCCATGACTTTGTTATAATAAGGGGCTAGGATCACATAATCAAACCAAATACTTTATAAACAATTTGATTTTTAGAAAAATGTGCAAAGAGATGGGAGGGGACCAGGAATAAAGGCTAACTGAGAAAGCTCCAGGAAAAAAGGACTAATGAACAGCAAAGTTATTTAAGAGAGCATAACGTCCTAGGTTAATTGAACATCACAGAGCTATATGAATAGTGGTTTTGGTCAATTACTGGATCATGCGTACCAAAAAGCCACCGTAATAGATTTCACGTTCCTTTATATAACTACCTAGGTACAGGTAGCCCTAGACCACAATTGACCCCAAAATTTCTGTTGCTAAGCAAGACAGTTAAGTGAGTTGCACCTCATTTTATGATCTTGTTTTCACTAGTTGTTAAGTGAATCACTGCAATTAAGTGAATCATGTGGTCATTAAGCAAATCTGGCTTCCCCCAATGACTTTGCTTGTCAGTAGCTGGTTGGGAAATTACAAATGGTGATTACATGAACCTGGGACAATGCAACTGCAATAAATGCCAGTTCTCAAGTACCCAAATTTTGATCGTGTGACGATGGGAATGCTATAACAGGTGTAAGATGACAACCGATCAATGCCATTGTAACTTCAAATGGTCACTAAATGAATGGTTATAAGTCAAGAACTACCTTAGTATTTAAATTTGATGTTCATGAAGTTATTCAAGAACCATAAAACAATAGACACTACAATTTTATATATTCAGTATAAACGTAATTAGGAAATCCAGGAGGATCATGTTTTTTTTCCACCAACTCATATTTGGGTTGAAGTGTCATTGCTGATTAAAACCTAAGTGGAAGTTTTTAATTTCATTTTTACTGGCAAATGCTAACATACCTAAAAATGAAAACAGAAAATGCAGTACACTTCATCTCCAATTGGAACCAACATTATTCTGGATTTCAACAACTAGACAAGTCTATCCCAGCCACCAGAAGTGATTAATTACTTTGGCTCTATCTACTGATGAAGCTTAAACAAAAAGGGCATAGTCTTACCTGAATGCCTTTTTTTCAGCAGGCTGATAGAGAATCCACACATAGGTTGACACATCTGGGTAGACATAGGTCTACCCAGAGACTGAGGCCTCAATCTTTTACCATGCCCCTCTGTCAACTGTCACTTTCCCAGTTTTACGACGAAGGCGCAGTCATCTGATGGTATGGTATTGGCTCTTTATCTCCTGGACATGGGACCAGACGGTCTCTGTGGGGGGAGTGGATTCTCCATCGGCGAACCGTTCAGACGCTCTTTCTCCAGCATGTCAATTGGAGAATCCACACATAGGACATACCAAAGCCTGGCTGTCCCTATGAGCAGGAATTGGTCTGGTCCTGCGTCCACCTATCTCCAGCACTCGCTGGAGCACCCTCCTGCCAAAGGCAGCCTCAGCAAGGTATCCAGCTTGTAGTGGCGTACAAAGGGAGATGGGGAGAACCATGTCGCTGCCTTGCAGATCTCTTCAATTGAGGCCTGCATTGCCCATGAGGCTGTAGTCACAGCACTTCACGTAGAATGGGCAGTTACTTGTCTGGGTACCAGGAGAGCCTACATCTTGTAGGCCTTGGCTATACACACCCTTATCCAGCAGCCTATGGTCGATGAGGTGACCTTGGTACCCATTGAAGATGGTTGAAACGAGACAAACAGGGATTCTAAGTCCCTGTAAGTCAGGGATTCCGAGGAGATGTTCGTTTGATATATCTACGGAGCGCCCTCCTTACGTCCAGAGTGTGCCATTTCTGTTCCAGTGGGTGGGAAGGTCCTGGACAGAAAATTGGTAGCACTATCTCCTGGGTCCTTTGGAACCAGGAGTTAATCTTGGGGACAAAGAAGGGGTCCAGATGTAGAACAACCCTGTCTGTGTGGAAAGTGCAAAGATCCTCTCTGACTGAGAGGGATGCCAGTTCCGATATTCGCCTGGCCGAAGTAATGGCTACTAAAAAGGCGACTTTGAGTGACAGGTATCACAGACATGTAATCCTAAGTGGCTCGAAAGATACTAAGGTGAGGGCGTGAAGTACTTTGGACAGGTCCCAGGTTGGGTACCTGTGTACTACAGGTGGTTTTAAGTTAACCGCCCCCCTGATGAAAGTATGCACCACTAGATGGTGTGTGATGGATTCCAAGTCCCTGTAAGTCAGCCTTGTAAAAAGTCTAGGAACTATGGAATAGAGACCGCAATGGGGTCTAGACCCATCCTAGTACATCATTTGCAGAACTCCTTCCAAGTAGAGTTGCAAATTCTGTTGGTGGAAGGTCTCCTGGAAGCCTGGATTGTCTGAATCACTCTCCTTGAGATGTTGTCCCTTGTCAGGATACTCCTCTCAAGTGCCAGGGTGTCAATTGGAGCCACTGAAGCTCTGGGTGGATCAAGACCCCCTGGCTGAGAGAGACCCTGTCCTGAAGAATCCTCCAAGGACAGGATACAGATAGGCTGATGAGGTCTGCATACCATGGCCATCTGGGCCAATGGGGAGCGATGAGTAAGATCACTGCCTTTTCCAATAGAAGCTTCCTGGTCACCCCTGGTATGATGGGAAGAGGAAGGAATGCATATAATAGGCCCCTGACCCAAGGACAGAGAAGGGCGTTGACTCCCTCTGTTGCAAATTTCGTGAAATATCTGGGCAGTTGCGAGTTTGCCAGGTGGCAAACAAGTCCAGGACTGGGTGGCTGAATTTCTCGCACATTTCCTGAAAAAGATCCGGGTGCAGTTGCCATTCGGAGTCATCCACCGTGGTCCTGCTGAGGTAGTCTGCCTGTGCCTCTGTTGCCCCTGGGATATGCTCTGCCTTGATGGAAAGCAGGTGAGCTTCTGCCCAGAGACACAGTTGGTCCGCCTCATGCATGAGGAATCTGGAGTGGGTGCCCCCTTGGCAGTTGATGTGCGCCATTGTGGCTACATTGTCTGTCATGATCAGTATATGTTGCCCCACTACGGAGGCCTGGAAGTGTCAGAGGGCGAGGTGGATTGCTTGGAACTCCAGTCAGTTTATGTTGTTTTTCAGGTCTGCCTGAGACCATTGTCCTTGTGCCAGCTGGGACTGGAGATGGGATCCCATCTAAACAGTCTGGTATCTGATTTAATGTGAGTTGGCTGGGCTCCTTGAACAGTGTTCCGTTGACTATTGCTGGGGAAACCCACCATCTGAGGGACCAGAGTGTCTCTAATGGTACCCTTGGACCTTGGAGATCAAGTTGCTGCCTCCTGCCCTCTGAAATGGTAACAGGAACCATTGCAGGGTTGTTCAATGTGATTGGGCCCAAGGTATTATGGCTATGCAAGATACCATCTTCCCCAGGAACTGTGAGAGCAGGGCCAATGGAATGAAGCATTCAATCCTGATTTGGTTTACTAAGGACTTGATGCTGTCCTGTCGCTCCTGGGAAAGATAGACCTCGCACAACCTGATGTCTATAACTATGCCTAGATGGAGCAGGTGAGTAGTTGGTACTAGGTGACTCTTTTGAAAGTTGATGGAAAATCCGTATTCCTAAAGAAAACAGATTGTCGTCTCCAGGTCCTTCTGAGCTAGCTGGGGCGAGGAAGACTGAATGAGGATGTCATCTAGGTAGGTGCGCGGCCAGTGCTGCTAGAACTTTTGTGAAGGACCTGGGGGCTGAGGATAGGCAGAATGACAGAGCTCTGTACTGGAAATGGTGGCCCAAGTAACAGAACCTGAGGTACCTTCGGTGGAAGGAAAGAATGGGGATATGGAGGTATGCCTCCGTCAGGTCAATGGACATCAGGAGGTCACCCATCCTGATGTTCTCCAAGACTGACTGCAGAGATTGCATTTTGAACCTCTTGTACATCAAGTGGATGTTCAATGTTTTGAGGTCCAGAATTGCTCTCCACCCACCCACCCCCAAGGACTTTGGAACTATGAATAGGATTGAGTAGAATCTTTGCCCCCGTTGGTCTTCCGGGAGTGGTTCGATGGCCTGGATGTCCAAGAGGTGTTGAATCGCCATGACCATAAGATCCCTCTTGGTGGAATTCTTGGAGATGGGACAATAGATGAAGGGTCTCAGGGGCATGGAGAGAAATTTCAGAGTGAGGCCAAATCGTAATGTATTCAGGACCCACAAGTTGATGGTGATTTTCTTCCATTGGGTCGCAAATAGGATTAGGCGCCCGCCAATGGGAGGAGGGTCCTACTAGTCACTTGGAGCGGTGAAAGGGGCGACCCCCTGAGCCACGAAAGGGCCACTTGGCCTGAGGTTGTTGCCTATACCTGTCCCTGAATCCCGATCTGTCCGATTGTCAGTCAGATCTTGGAGGGTAAGGGCATTGGAATTGACTATGGTCGGTGCTGGCATCTGGTGGATGAAAGGAAAACTGATGGCTATAGGGTGAAGCCCACCTTTCCGCCCGCCTGGTGACAGAGGACAGAACTTTGTGTTTGTCTTTGTTTTCAGTAAGGAAGGGGTTCAAAGCCTCCCTGAAGAGGGAGGTACCTCTGTACAGAGCGGAAGCTAATCTCCACTTTGTTTTGGCATCTGCCAGCCATTGGCGAAACCATAGCAAGCAACGGGAGGTGATACTGGAAGCGAGAGCCCTGGAGGAGGAATCGGCTGAATACTCAGCAGCTGCCACCAGCTTGTTGATGTCCTGGTGTATTTGGGTCTCCTCTGGAGGGACTCTCACCTGCAACTGTCATAGCCAAAGTAAGGAAGTCCTGACAAAGAAAGAGGTGGCTGTAGCCGGTTTTACTGCCCAGGCATTGGCTAAAGGGGTTTGGTGAAAATTCCACCTTCCTATCCTTCGCCTTCAGGGCTTCTGCGATGTCACGAGAAAGAAGCTATGGAAGAGACCAGATAGGCTAAAGATTCATCCACTGAGGGCATCTCTAGGGCTTCCAATATCATGGGAGCCATATTGAAAAATCTGCTGTCATCCCCCCCCCCCGGGTTGGGAAAGGTGCCAGGCTGGCTCCACTGTCTTTGAACCACATTCAGAAAAAGCTTGGGGCAGGGAATGTCCTTCTGCATTATTGTAGGTTCGGAGAACACAGTATTATCTGCCCCCTGTGGATCCAATGGTTCCACAGGTGCACTGAGTACTGTTCCAATCTGAGCCATAGCTCTGGCCTTGTGGAGGCGGTATTTAAATAGTACTGGACAGAATAGTCCAGTGAAAGAAGGGGGGTCAGGAGAGAGGTCTTGATCATCATCTGAAAACCCCTATTCCCTCTGGTCCTCATCATCCATTATAGATGTCTACTTCTACTGGAATGGGTGGGAGATACGGACCCTTGCATCCACCCCATCTCCATTGGAAACTGATAATGATGGGACAGCTGTGGAGGAGGTTCTGAAGTTACAGAAGCCAAGCGCCCTCTGAGCTGTAGGGTAGTGGCCACACCATGAGAAATTGCCTGTGAGATGAGGGATTTAAGTTCCTCAGACAGGCCGGATCCCTGCCTGTCTACTCGGTGGAGCCACAGTGGGAGTAAAAGTTGCCTCTGGGACAAATCCCCTATCCCTAATCAGAGGTTCAGCAAACTCTGTAGCCATGCAGGCAAAGGGAAATTGTTCTACCTCATCTTGATTACCTGTTAGAGAAAAAGGCAACTGTTCTCTATCAACGTCTGGTGACGAATTCATAGGAACTGCAGGATTCGCTGAGGGCAAGAAATGGCAGTTGCTGTCTGAGGAGGGAAGGAGACACTTTCCTGCTCTGCTTTCTTCTCAGCTCTGGAGATCTGCTTCTTCAGAACCTTCTGTCTTCTGCTGGCATCTTTCTCTTCTGCCCTAGAAGGCTTCCTTGAGTAGATGGCCTAGGCCTTAATCTTGTCAGCTGCGTCTTGGCTAACTGACCTAGCTCTTCTGGAGCTGGTCTTTTAAAGGTGAGCTCCTTGCTCTTCCATGCTGTCTGTTGACAGGAGCTGTTCATCCATTTTGACACCTGTCAGCCCTAATAAGGAAGTGCCCTGCCTTCAGCAGAGCGCTGCGGCCGTGCTCTGCTCTATTAAGTGGCAGGTAGTCCCAGAAGGGCTGATATGGACTCTGAGCTGTGGCGGCAAGACCAGTTAAGTGGGGCAGCCTGCACACACGCTCACGCCCTCTGATAATGCTGCTGGCCTGAAGAGGATGGCTGGAGTGCGCTAATAAGCACGGGTGGAGTCCGGAATAGCTGCTGAGCTCGCTGATGCCTTTAAAATGAAGCCGCTAAAGCCACAAGTTTGGGAACAGCCAAAATCAGCTGTAAAATGGCAACGACACTTCAGGCAAGTGGCGGGGGGTGCCTCATGCAGGAGAAGAACTCCCTATAAGGAAACGAGGATCGGAGCTCTAATTGAGGCAAGGGTTGCTGCACCGGCTAAGCCGAGCAAACTGGAGCCTCAGTAGTGCTTTGACAGTGCTACGATTCAATTCTTCCAACTTTGCCGATCTAGAATCCACTTTTCTTTCCAAAGTTTGAGAGCCAATCTATTACCACGTCCATTGGGCTAGACTGAGTCATAAAACTAGGAAAGTGACAGTTGACGGAGGGGCGTGGTTAAAGATTGAAGACTCAGTTTCTGGGCAGAAAGGCATGAGTCAACCCATGTGTGGATTCTCCAATCAACGTGCTGGAGAATAGCTCACAAACAGTGAGCCTGCTTTGGTAAATTTGATGAGTTACCATACCTCAAACCCCCACCTCACATCTTGGTTCAATATGCTCTTTTTTTAAAAAAACAAAAACTTAATAATTCACATAATTTCAGCACCTTTCAGAGATGGGTAGAGTTTAGATCATGAACTGCCCCGTCCCTCACTAGTATACTTCTACTCCCGCCATTCATTCCAGCCTAGGTATGATTAGTAGCAGAAGCAATTTTATACCACCTAAAGCAGGGGTGGGATTCTACCGCTTCAGACCGGTTCTATAGTACTGGTTGTTACGATTCTGTGCAGTTTGGAGAATCAGCAAATCGTGCCCCTTGCTGGCCCTTCCCCTCTCCTCCCCACCCAGTCAGTCAGTCCTTATTGCGCATGCACATCACTGACTGCATTCTCCCCTGCCCAGTAACTCCTTAAGGTATTTCTCCCCCCTCCCAATTAGCTGTTCCAATGATCAGCTGTGCTGAGATCCCTCTCGCTGTCTTACTGCTTCGCCCAGGAGGCTTCCTTGAGGCAAAAAGGGATGCAGTGTGTGTGTGTGCTGTTTCTCCCCCCTCCGCTTTTTGCCTTCCTGGGCCTCAGGGAAGCCTCCAGGAAGTCCAAAAACTGAGCGCGGGGAGGGGGGTTGCTGCAAAAAAAAAAGATAAGAAAAAAGAAGCCACGCCCACCCAGTCACATGGCCACACCTACCTAGACACACCTACAGAACCGGTTGTTAAAATATTTGAATCTCATCCCTGGCTCAAAGGTATTAAGAAGGGAAAGATGAGGAACTAGCAATTCAAACTCACAATACCACTGTTGCTGTGATAAGGATTAGATGGGAAGGTAGAGGCTGTGGCTGTAGAGACAGAGGCTAGAGGTAGTAGCATCAACAGCTCATCCTATGATTCCAAGCTCAGGAGCAAGTATAATATTATATTTTCCTGAAGATCACATCCAAACAGCAATGTCAAGCAGACAGTCTCTTAACATTTATTTGAGTTTGGAACTAGAAAATGGAGATTCTCAACACTGTATTTTCATTCTAAGGCAACTTGTTTCAATGTGACATCAAATAACTGGCTCCATTCCTCCTAAATAGGATGACTGTAAACAGAGTTTTGCAAGCTGCTACTGATAATATGTCTCCTCCCAATAAGTGCCTTGCTTCCATGCAGGCAATGTTTTGATAAGAAACTGATGTTCTATTGATCATTTTATGCCTATTTCAGACAGATTGTATTAATCAAGGAAGGGTCTCATATACAAACAATTGAGAGAGGAGAACGGAATAAAACTCCACAATAAAGCTAGACACCAACTCTGACCCTAAAATTTATTAGCATGAATCAGCTAGAGAACAGAGAGAAATCTGTAATAGATTTTTTGGAATTTATTGTTTTAACTTTATGATGCTAAAATCTTAGGTGAGAAAACTTTATTTTAAAGGTTGGCATTCTAAATTTCCTCACTTAGAAAGTGGCAGAACAATAATACTATTTGGTTGAAACATTACCATTTTGGTTTATTCTGATGTTTCATATATCCTGTAGCAGAGTAGCAGAGTAGCAAAAAACAGAATCATTTGCTATTTTTCTGTTTGTTTATGGGATAATTCTCCTCAATGTATACAATAGGAGGCAATATATATAATCATTATGAGGATTTAAACATAGCTGCCATGTCCCTCTTCAAAATTTTCCAACAACAAAATCATTTTGAAAGTTAGGAGAGGAAACTGAAATTTTTCTTCTCCAAAATCTGATTTTCATCTGTAGTCTTGATAGCATAATTGACATATTACACGAGCAATAGGATGATGTTCAAAGAGCCATTGGATTTTACCTTCTGAGTAAGAATTATGTTGGATAAAATTTGTGAGGTAGGGCTCAGACTGATATTATATGACCTCAGCTGGCAAATTTCATTCTATTAGTCTACCATCATGTTATAAATCTGAAAATTGCCAGGGTGAAACTTTTTAGGGAAAACATAGCAAACAAAAAAGAATTTTAAATGATTTTTTTGCATTTGAAAAGAAAAAGGTCAATCTAGATGTAATTATATCCCTAAAATCAGAATTCGGGAATAATAAAATCACTAAAATATGACCACAACTCTTCCGAATATTTATGCTACATAGATTTTATTTTAATAAACAAATTTTAGCTTCTTTATATGCAGTTGTGTATCATAAAAGGAGGAAAAATCCCTTTGCAAAAAATAATTTTAACAATGCAAAGAATCCTGCTATGAACACAAATGAGGTTCTGTGAACATGTTCAGGTTCCATGAACATTTTTCGTAGAACAAACTATGGAATTTCATTGATTACTAATGTGGTAAAAGGGGTAGAAAACCACACCAACCAATTCTATATTATTACTCTTGGATGTTTGTGACCTTCAGAGAGGTAAGCTTCAACAAATGAGAATATTTAAGTTTGAAATGAGGGGTGGGGGGTGGGGGTTCTTGGTGTTCTCTGAGCTTGGTCAGAGACCACCAAAGACCCCCTCAGGTATAATGCAGACATGAGAGAACTCAGAGGATCTCCTTTGTTAGAGAGTGGGTTGGAATTCATCAACTTGAATGATTAATGCAGAACTTGGAGCAAGATGAGGAACAGGGAGGAGAGCCAAGTGTTAGTCCAAAGCAAACATGTAAACAGTAACTGTGTAATCCACAGTTCTTGAAAAAATAAATTAAAACTTGTTACATAAACAAGTTTTTGTTAAAAAAAAAAAAAGGAATTAAAAATGACTAAAGCTTTACTACAAACAATTAGCATTTCTTTTCTTCTATCGAAATACCATTTTTAATTTTCCTGAACTGAGAATGTGCAGCATTATTTAAAGATACATGTTATTGTTCTAGAAATAATAAACCCTGCCTGCTAAATATGTGCTAAGAGATTCAGAACGGGATCTTAAAATGAGGCACAATTAATATCACCAAAATTATATAAAAATTAATTATAGAATAATTATAATTATGATTATTTTTAATTATAGAATTAAATAAAATAACAAAAGTATATTATAGAACATAGATAAAGTCTGTATCTGTTCAGTAATCTGCACATCTTAACACATAACGGAAAAACAGGGCTTTACTTAATTCCACAGCACTGAAATGCACTTGTCATACTACTAAAATAACAATGATTCATATATATGTGAAAATATTATAACACTATAATGCAGACAACACTAAAATACAAATATTTAAAAAAAACCCTGAAGCTTCTCTTTTAGGTATTATGGATGAATCAATCAAAAAACAATTTGGGATACTATTTCTTTACATAGTGTCCGCTGCGTGGATTGTACTCAATAAGAATTGGAAAGGAAAGGAAAGCCGACTGTTGAAGAATGGATTTAAAAATTGACTGAATTAGCAGAGATGGCAAAATTAACTGCCTTGATTAGAGATAATGGACTAGACAGCTTTATGAGATTGGAAGCAGTTTGTGGACTTTCTATGTGTTAGATACAGTAATAGATGATTAACAGGATTTGAAGACTAGTGTAATATTTGAGTTAACTTGTCTGTTTAATTTTTTTTATATATATACATATTATACATTATATTATATTATTGTATATATAAAATGTCAACTCATAAAATATTTCTATGGTCTTTTTAGAGTTGCCCACAGAAAGAGAGGGGGAGAAGTGCGGCAGCTTGGAAATCGAAAGTGCATTCCATAAATAGTTTTCAAAGATAGTAACTAGGTGACTGAAGTTTTCTGCTGGGCAAAATTCTAACTGGAGAACATGATTGATGACTCTTGGCTATAGATGTGTCCCATTGGAGAATATAAATTATGATATACCCAGGGAGTGGGAGAAAACCAGGGTCAAGGGTGACAATGAATTATGTAGCTCAGAGTCGGCTACACCCAGGCAGTTCTGGACATGTTAACTCCCAATAAATCCTTTTGAAGTTTTGGAAGTTTGGCTTGAGATTTATGATTTAATTGGGGTAACTGTCGGAATCCTGACAGCCAGCATAAAAAGCGAAAGATCACTCACGCATCATCACAAAATCTCCAGAACCGCAAAGCCTACAAACTTGAAATTTAGCACGTATGTTCCTCTTGGCTTCTAGGTGCTCACTAAGAAAGGATTTTCTGAAATGACCATGTGAGCATTAGTATTTCGTATATTATTATTAACATGCTCTAATGCTAAGGAGTTCTCCCCACCTGAAAAGAAATCTGTTCCAAATGCAAAACACAATACTGTTTCAGTTTCCAAACAGCCCTCAACTCTCTCACACACTGACAGGACGCTAGCCAGATGAATACCGAGGGATGCCGGTAGGCAGAGGCAGATTTTTTTCTCCTTATTTTCCTCCCCAAAAACTAAGCCTGTCCACGTGTCTGTCTGTCTGTCTCTCTCTCTCTCTCTGTGTGTGTGTATGGGTCAATTTGATTATTATAGACCTCCACAACTGAAATATTTGTTTATATATTTTTCTTGTTAAATAAGGGTG
The DNA here is from genome assembly GCF_049901735.1 of Notechis scutatus. Lineage (NCBI taxonomy): Eukaryota > Metazoa > Chordata > Lepidosauria > Squamata > Elapidae > Notechis > Notechis scutatus. The sequence continues at coordinate 202,861,789 of NC_142009.1, forward strand.
AGAAAGTTTATAACTATTTGCAGACCCATTTTATAAAGGGAAGATAATTTATCAGGTTTATTTAATTTATTTTTCAGCATCCAGCCAGGGTGGATTATTTTTTATGTTTAATGTTGGATATTTTGCTCATTTTTTTACCCCCTCCCCCTTTTTTTGTACACAATTTTGTTGTTGTTGTTACTATTGGATGTTTTTTTCTGTATTGTATTTTATTCCCATTGATAAAACATAATAAACATATATTAAAAAACCAATGATTAATGTATAATTCCTTTGTCTTGGCTTGGCTAAGGAACACAGATGGATTATTATGAGATCAACAAATATAGCAATGTATCCATGTATTTACTAATGTGCATGCATAAAGTACATAAGGAAAATACAAATAGCCAATTTTTTCTTGGCTTCTTGGAGGACTGCAACAAAAATTGCAGATTCACAAAATGCTTCCTATTGCATTTACCAACTCTGGATACACAAAACTATGGTTAATGAACCAGAAATCCTGAGGGCCACCTGTATATCAAAACACTGCCTAATAATAAAAAATGAATATTTTATAAAATAAAATTATGATCTTATTCTATTTTAACATGCTTCATTTAAATGATTAAACCAATATTACTTTCGATAAATGGGCCCCCACAAATATATATATATATATAACAATTATTAAATCAAATGAAGACAAGAGATTTAGAGAGTACATCTAAAACAGGCTGAAGTTGGGAGGAGATAGTATCAGGTTGAGGCAAAATATGACGATATGGAAGCCTTAAGGCTTACTGTTCAGTATTATAAGATATTTTTCTCTATGGCCTTAATTTTATATTGAGATAGTTTAATCTGCAAATAAAAACAAAAACAAGGAAATATTTAAAACTCTGAGACATTAATTTTGTCTTAATCTGATATCAGAAATTTCATTTCCTTCATTTTCAGAATTATCCCATGCCTAATTAACTGATTGGTGATACCGTATCATTAATGAAAGCTCTATTCAAAAACTCATGGATATGCCTACTTTACTCAATGAAAGCTAATATATTTATTGTTGACATGATCTAGTTCTACTAAAGATTATGCCTCATAGTTTTAAGAATGGAAATTGTGAAGTAGACGTCATGTTCTCTAGGTCAAAAGTAGGTTTAACAGCTGAATCAGTAAAGTTTGCTAATTTTAAAAACCAGACTTTAATACTAATTTGTATTTTATATACATTTCATTATTAAGTTATAATTTCTAATATTCTTGAGCAATTTTTAAAAATCCAGGTTGAGAAAAAAAAATCACAGAAATACCAGTATTTGTAAATTTTGATAATATATTTATTTGCTTTAGCGTACATTTTTTGAGGGGTTCTTCATGTCTCTGACCAAGCTTAGAGAGCACCAAGGACTCCTCATTTCAATCCTGAGCTACAAATATTCCCCTCTAGCATTTATTGCCTCAAGTTTACAGTAATTGAGCCAACAAAGTATTAAATGAGTTATTAATTTTATTTGAAAGTAACTAACCAATATTTTTTGGTTAGAATAAATCCTTAGAAAAGTTTTCTATTATCCAAGTGTATAGAACAGAGGAAGACAGATGAAAAATAAAAGAATATTAAACCTGGGAAGGAATACCCTAAGACTACATGAGCACTTATTCTGCAATTTGTTAATTAGTTACTATTACTTTGGGCTTCTAATATAAAGTGCAGTCTTTTACCCATAAACCCTATATGGTTTGATTCCAAGACAGTATATGGACCATCTCCTCCAAGTGGAATCTTCCTAGGTTATGCTTCCCTGTGTGGGGGAAAGATGTGGGGTTCCATTCCTTCATCATACAAGGGAGAAACTAATCCAAACACAATCCTCCTCTGTCCATGATTTGGATCATCATGTGCCAGTTCCAGTCTTTGCATCCTCCCGTCTGATATTTTACCAGGAAGTAAAAGTTTATATTATTTAATTACATGGAAAATCTTTATAGTGTCATGGATGAAGACTTTTATAGCTCTGACTTAGTATGGAGGAACTCCCATATTGTTATATATTGCTGAAGATAGATAGGTAGATAGATAGATAGATCGATCGATAGATGATACAGACGGACAAATGATAGAAGAGAGACAGACATTGGATTTGGCATTTTTGTCTACCTATCGAGTCCTTTCTAAGGATCTGGGATAGGCAAATGTGGATACTAAATGGTGTTTAAAGATATTGTTGCAGGATGTAAACTATTCCATGGATAGCTAGCTGTCATTTGCAAATGACTGAGGGTGAATTTGTCAATGCCAAGGGTGTTCAAGTGGTGTTCCAGTTGTTTCTGGATTTCACTCAAGGTTCCTATTATGATTGGTACCACCTTTGCTTTCTTTGCAACAATTGATCTACTTCTATTTGCAGGTCTTTTTATTTTGTTATATTCTCCCATTTCTTTTCTTGTATTCTGCTGTTTCCAGGTAGTGCTACATATACTAACTAGACTTTTTGTCTTTATCAACAATTGTTAAGCCTGGTTTGTTATGTGGCACGTTCCTGTCTGCTCCTGTCCAGAGCACTTTTTTATTGTAAAGTATCTGGAGTCATATGAGCAGGCATTATAGGTATACAAGAATATTTTAAATGTAAATGTCAAATCCTTATGCTTAGCATATGTTCTTAATTTATTTATAGTTTGAAGAATTAATTTCTCAAAATGATCAAGGGTATAAGAAGCAATACAATTTTCAAAAATTATTATTGTTCAGGGTCTGTTTTAAAATACTTTGTAAGAAATAATCTAAATTTTCATCAGAAAGCCACTGAATTTTCAGTAGAAAATCGTACTAACAGTTTGGATTATAGACCTACAAAAGTAAATACAATGGTAAGAATAAATTCAGAAATGGTCATAATAAATGCAACCTTTTAAGTCTGTGATATTGTTTATTAATATATGAGTGTTATAATTTTTGGAGACCTCTTTACATTTTTGTATATACTTTCAGCAAGAGCATTTTAAGAGAGTGAACCATGGATCTTCTGTCTTCAAAAGAAAAAAAAACGGTGTAAAGAAAAATTCAGAATTCCTGCAGTTGTAACCTTAAGAAAACAATGAGCAAAAAAATATTATAGTGAATTTCAGTCTGGAGCCTATTTTAGTGGCATGGGATCAATCTGCGGCTCTACGGAGGGGAAATAGCCCTGCAGGATGCAATGTAACCCCTATCATCGCCCTGCCCACTCTCCGCAACAACTCACGAAGTTTTCCAAAGCCGCAGGGTGCCCTCAGCGCCGAGAGAGAAATCCCCAGCCCTGGAATCACCCCTGGGGGGGAAGCGCCTTCCCCGCCACTCGTGACATCGCTGGCTCCACTGGATCCCCGGGAGCGTCTTCCAATCTTTTCCTTCGTTAAATTCAAACCTCTTGCTAAATTAATGCTGAATTTCAGTATTCTCAGCAGAGATAAGCCAAAAACATGACCGAGTCGACGAGTGGATTGAGTCGAAAAGCTGGGATAACCATAGCAATGGAGGCAACATTAACAATTGTCAGACTCAGTCATGTGAGAAGGCGGAGCAAACCCTGAACTAGACTCTCGTAGCAGTCTAATGGAAAAGTAGCTATTTTCAGTATAATTGCATAAAGAAATTTTATATATGCATATACATATACATATATATCCATATCCAAAACAATTTTATTTATGTTTTCTGAAATCAAAGTGATTCATTGAATTTAATGATATATCTATAAACAATATAATAAAATGTCCACAGTTAATAAATTAAAATAAAACCACAATATATAACACATAATAAAACATCAATAAAAGATAAAACAAAATTAAGCAGTAAGCAATTAATATACAATTTCAGAATCAATAAATTTGAACAGTGATACTTCACATTCTAACTGATTTCTGGAACAAGTCTGTTTTTAATACCTTTCTGAATTTTTAGGGGGAGGGCTATTCAAGTGCAGATTCAGCCCCAGAAAAGCCATGCATTCATGCCTCTGCCTGGTTCATTTTGCAGAAATGGAGACTTCCAACAAGTTAATCTGGGATTATGAATCAGGCAGGCTAAAACTGTTGAAGATGGTCCTGCAAATATGCTGGTACTCCTCAATGTAAGTCTGCAAAAGTTAAAACAGCACTTTAAGTGGTTCTCAGAAACACCTGGGAGCCAACAGAGAGCCCAGAATACAGGTATCATGCAAATCACCACCAACTGAGCTGCTATATTATAGATCAAAATTTCGGGTGGTCTTCAAAGGCAATTCCACGGACAACACACTGTGGTATTGCAAACAAAAGTTACAGTTGAGGGATTCCAAATTTTCAATTATATGAGTTTGTATACCTATTAATTAGTACCAAAAGGGACATTGGTCTTACCTGATACGCTCCTTCTGTGTGTGCTGAAAGAGAATCCAAGGAATGGGTTAACTCTGCTCTTCTGCTTGGAGACTGAGTCAATCAATGTTTTGGTCATGCCTGCGCATGCCCAATTTTGATGAAGGCATAATGATTGACTTGACATATTTTCAGTGCTGATTCTGGCCACTCCTGGACTTTGGACCAGACGGTTGCCAAGGTGGGGTTGGATTCTCTCTCAGCGCATCGAGAAGGAGCATATCAGGTAAGACCAACGACCCTTCTCCAGTGTGCTGAGCAATGAAAGCTTGTAAGCTTTGGCGATGCATGCCTGTATCCACCAGCCTATGGTTGATGGTGTAACCTTGTTACCCAGGGTAGAGGGCTGGAAAGATACAGGGATTCTGTTCTTCTAAGAGAGGCTATCCTCTTGATGTAGGTATGAAGGGCCCTCCTAATGTTCAAGGTATGCCATTTCTTCTCCAGAGCGTGGGTTGGGCTTGGGCAGAAGTCTGGCAAGATTATTTCCTGTGCCCTCTGGAACGAGGAATTCACCTTGGGGAGGAAGGAGGGATCCAACCGCAGAACCACCTTGTTTGGATAGAATATGCAAAGGTCCTCTCTTACGGAGAGGGCCGCCAGTTCAGATATTTGTCTGGCTGAAGTGATGGCAATGAGGAAGGCCACCTTGAAAATGAGGAAATGCAGTCTGCCTGATCATAATGGCTCAAATAGCACTGAGATGAGAATTTGTAGTACTTTAAGGCAGGTGGCTCCCAGGTGGGGTACCTGTGTACCACAGGAGGCTTCAGGTTAGTTGCGCCTCTAATGAAGCTGCGCACCATCAGGTGTAGAGTGAGGGACTCAAGATCCCCGCAGGATAACACGGAGACTAGAGCTGCTACTTGTCTGCATATGGTATTAAGAGACAAACCTTTGTCCAGCCCCTCCTGAAGGAATTCCAGGATCTGCGCCATTGATACCGAGGTGGGATCAATGTGACCCTTGGAGCACCAGCCACAGAAGGCCCTCCAAGTTGAGCTATAGATCCTGTTGGTCGAAGGCCTTTGTTGGAGAAATTGAGCTGTCTCAGAGCTCTCCGTTCAAATGCCAGACTTTGCTCAAATGTCAGTTGGAGCCATTGTGGTTCCGGATGAACTAAGGCCCCCTGACTACGGGAGGTTCTGTCCTGAGGGATGCTCCAGGGCCTGGATACTGACAGGCTGGCCAGATCTGTATACCATGGACATCTGGGCCAGTGGGGAGCTAGGAGCAGGATTTCTGCCTTCTCTGTCAGCACCTTTTTGATTACCCCTGGGATGAGGGGGAGAGGAGGAAAGGCATATAGTAGCCCTCAGGGCCACAAACTACAGAGCCCCTTCTGCTCCCGGTGCTGTAAACCTGGTGTAAAACCTGGGTAGCTGGGTAGGCAAACAGATCCAGGATTGAGGCCCTGAAGTTTTCTGACAGTTTCCTGAATAGGTCTGGGTGCAGGCGCCACTCTGAGTGGTCGACCATGGTTCTGCTGAGCCAGTCCACCTGTACATTTGCTGTCCCTGAGATGTGCTCCGCTCTGATGGAGAGAAGATGTCTCTCAGCCCAGAGGCCCAATCGTTCGGCCTCTTGCATGAGGGGTCTGGAGTGGGTGCCCCTTTGATGGTTGATATAGGCCTTGGTGACCACTTTGTCCATCAGAATGAGTACATGGTGTCCAGATATCATGTCCTAGGACTGTGGAAATTTTCCCTCTTAGATCAATCTGGAATATTCATGTATGGCACCTTTAATTTACTGGACTCTTTTGGCATAATATGTAATAAATTTCAGAGTTCCTTTCACTATTTCATTGATTTGAAGACTATGGTGCATTATTTCCAAGAAATTGCCTTTTGATTATTTTTTATGGTAAATTGATACTCTGGAATAATCCAGATTTCAGAATTAATAAAAATATTTATTATATGGAAAATATAGGTAGATGTTGAGATTTATAGTTAGGATTTATAGTCTGGGTTAATTAGTAGATGAAATTATGAAGTTGTCTTATTTTGTTAAAGGACAAGTGTTACCTGCCTAGAATGGCTAAATAGTAGTATTTGATTTAATAGATATTAGATTATGCCTCATTCAATAAAACATGCTTTGATCTTATTGCATTACATTGTGTTTACATGGTCAAAGTTTAATAACATAAGCAGTGCCCTGCTGTGATGCACTCTGGTCCATCTAGTCCAGCAGTCTGTTCTCACAATGGCCACCCAATTGCACAAGAAAACCTACTAATCCCCCAACAGATGGTTTTCAGAGGCAGTCACACTCTCACCAAGGCTAATAGCCATTGATCCCCATAACTTTCATAAATTGGTTCAACAATTTTTTGAGCCAACCCAACTGAACCGACCCAACTATCATAGTAGTGAATTCGAAAGTTGAATTACATGTTACGTTAAAAAAAATCAAATCAATCCAAGAGTTATATGAAGAATATAACCAGAATAAAAATCAATATTTGAAATTATTATTTTCATTTACAGTGTATCTTTTTTCTTTTTACTTATTTACATTTCATACTCTAAGAATTACAGAATTAATTCGTATTAAGTAACCATCACTGTATTGAAATAACATAACATAAAAACACAAGCTAAAGTGGGGAAAACAAATAATTTATAGCCTGCCTAAATTTAAGCAAAATGAAGCCCTTCAGATCTGAATCTTCATCAATATAATGCCTACTGTAATGTAATGCCGACGAATTCTTTGAAGCACCTGCAATTTAAATGAAATGATAACTCAGTATTTTTGTTATGTCTTAAGCAAATTTGGAAAAATGAAATTGCTAGCAATTTTTAGCTCTGCTTTTAAAGTATACATTCTTTTGAAATAGATTTCTCCAAAACAAGAACAAAAGTTGGTGCACATTTTAAGCATTTTCCTATAAAATATTTCTTGATCTAATACAGAAAGAAATTAAAACTGTCAATTTAGGGCAACTGAGCAAAGCAACAACAAGCATAAGCACTTGTTTTTTCACAAACAACTGTTTAATTTAAAAGTGACTATAGTTTATTCTTTGCATGTTCTAATCTTTTAAGGAAGACAGGTATGAATATCTATTTGAAGATTTATCTCATTAAGTTAATGTATACATTATTTGGTAGTTGCACAGCATTTTAAAAATCTTTGTAGATAAGAAACCACAGAACCCCACTTTCAAAAATGACAAATCTTTGAATAAATCACATTTTAGCAGATAAATTTGATACAGTATTAAATAAACTGCTACCACTGTAAATGGGAAAACTGCATGGCGAATACATTGAAATAAAATAACTCCCTATTTTTCTAAATAAATAAAATTTGGCTTCTTTTTAACAAAACATTCCCATGTTTCAGATTATGGAAAGTGATCACAGGATTGTACTAAATACAGAATAGAAAATTGGCAATTCAGTCAAGGAAATTTTAGGGAAGAAGCAGACAATAAAATAGTAAAATGGTATCACCTGGCTAGTTATTGCAACATTGCACAAAATACTATTTGCTCCATTCTAGAAAGGATGCTGTTACAACTGGAAAAAAACTTCATGGAAAAAACTCTTAAAAGAACCAGGGAATTGGACAATTGACAAGAAAGAAGCAAAAATGCTTAAACTTTTTTAAAGTTTAAGCTGTTGTTCGAGAAGACTGATCACTGTGTGAATTTTGTCACAGATACTTTATTTATTTATGGGATTTACATTATGTACTGCCCATCTCGACCATTATGAAATGCTCAGAAATTTTAGGTAAAGATTTTTTTTCCCTTTCCTCTGACAAGACTTTGCATTCTCAGATAAAATGTATAAGCAGAACATTTAAAATTATAAAAGTAATCATTAAAAATAATTTAGGAAAAATCATTGTTTTAAAATGCAATAATTGCTACTGCTCATAAATAGTATGGAACATCTTTGAAAATC